>NC_088928.1:17765000-17792500 GCF_038396675.1 Hydra vulgaris
GCTCATTGGTTATTTAACGGACCATTTGTGAAAACCGCTTGTGGCCTGCCGATAACTTTTCAACATGTGATATAATGGCAAGTCATTGGCCAGTTACTTTAAGCGGCTAATGGTTCTCTAAGTAACCAATGAATTAAAATACCGCTCAATATGCGTATATAGGTCCATTTAAATTCCGCTATATAATGTTTGATGGGTTTTTTAAAAGCTTGTTTATAAAATTATTTTTAGGGTTTAATACATTTTAAATGTAAAATTTATTATAGTACTAAAATATATTTAAATATATAAAAATTTATAATTTAAATATAAATAAACTAAATCTTAAAAAATTAAAAATGTAATATAATGTTTATACATTGTTATAATCCCCGAAAAATAAAAATAAACATAAATAGCTGTGTTTGCTAGAGGTAAAAAATGATCTATATTACAATACAAGATGCTATTGAAAAACTGTTACAGAAATTTGTATACACTGTGTAAATGAAAGAAATTGCACCACATCCTTCTTTAATATGTAGAAATTAATAAACTTATTTGTACATGTTTTTTAGAAAAGACTTATACAGCGAGAAAACGGTTGACAGAAGACTTGAAAAGTTGAAGGTTATATGAATAAGAAACACATGAAGATGAGAGAGTGTTCCAAAGAATTGTAGTGCAGAGAAAAAAACTAGATAAATTAAAGTTTTTAGAGCATGCAGGGACAGATACAGTAAAAGAATGAGACTTTGCTGAATGGCGAGTCAAATAGAATGAGTTTTAGTTGATGGAACTTGAGATGATAACTTATTTGAGCAGCGTCCATGATAGTATTTGTAGAAAAAAGAAAGAGATGCAACTTTACGATGGTTGGAAAGAGGCTCATGCTTAGCAGATAGAGCGGGTCCAACTATGTTTACAATGCGTTTTTGGACCTTGTCTAGAATAAAAGAGCATCATTAGAAGAACTAGGCTAAATATGACAGCAGTATTCCATACAGGGACGAATAAGAGATTTATAGAGGTAAAGAATGGAATCAGGAGTAAGAAAATGCGAGCACAATAAAGATAAGCAACCTTAGTGGATGCTAGTTAAGCAATCATTTGTATATATGGTTTCTGTGAAAGGTGAGTAGGAAACGATAATCCAAGAAGACGTATAGAAGAAGACTCAGTGAGAGTGTTGCCATTCGTTAATATAGGAATGTCGACAGTATTGCGATAGTTGTTGCAGTAAATAACTGAGTTTTGTTGGAATCAAAATTTACAAGCCACTGGGAGCCCCAATCTGTTATAAAAATGAGATTAGATTCAAGATCGGCTGCCTGTTCTAAACGATTTAAAAGGAAAGACTTTTTGTCAAGACAGGAGTATAAAGTTGAGTTATCAGCAAAAAGAGCTACTTGAGATGTAAGGTTGTCAGGAAGATTATTAATGTAGATAAGAAACAAAACAGGACCAGTGATAGAACCTTGAGGTACCCCAGAAGTTACTGGAAATGAAGAAGAGTGTTGGCCTTTGAGGATGACTTTAATAAAGCGGTAAGAATGAAGCGATTTGATAATTTTTTATTTTTTTATTATGTTACTTAGGTGCCCCAAAAAGACCTAAAGGACTTATTACAGAGCACCGCGGAAGTGTATTTAACTAGGAAACTCACGCCTCCTTCCTTACCGTGACGCGAAATTATGTCCAGAGTTGTTTTGAACCTGGATCTCCTGCTTATAAAGCAAGCGCTCTAACCACTGCGCCACGGCCACTAATCTCAAAAACTTTTCCAGATACACTATATAAAACAAGTTTATGAAGAAGACCAGCACCCCAAACTTTGTCAAAAGCTTTAAATATGTCAAGAGCAACAGCTCTAGCTTCTCCATTTCCACCTAATGATAAAATCTTTCAGTCACAGCAATTATCAAGTCAGCCGTAGAGTGAGATGATCAAAAACCGTATTGATTTGCTGACAGTAAGTTATTAGACTCAAGATGGGATGTTAAAAATTTATTGATCACAGACTTAAAAACATTGCTAATAACAAAAAATATAATATATAATAAAATATAATAATAAAAAGACTGATTGGACGATATTTGGAGGGGTCAAAATGTTCATTTAAGTTTTTGAAAAATGCAACAACAGATGTCATTTTCCAGCAGGCAGGAAAACAAGACTCAGCCAAGCATTTATTAAATATTTTCGAGAAAATTGAAGAGAGTTCTAGAGAAAAATTTTGTAAGACTATGAAAGGATTGTTGTCTTGACCACAAGTGGTAAAAGAGTTTAATTGAGTTATGACTATAGCTACGGAAGCTGGAGTTATTTGAGTGTCTAACAATGGGTTCACCTGTTTAATTGAATTGGAAGGAAAAAAATGACCATAAGAGAGTCAAGTTAGAAGAAAAGTTCTTTGCAAATAGTTCTGCCTTATCCTTGAGAGAGGTAATAAGATCAGTCCCATGACTGAGAAATGGAATGTTAGACCTACCTTTGTTAACAACGCTGTCGAAAATTTTCCAAAAGTCTCTACGCTTGCAAAAAGAAAGGATTTGCCGAACACAAAGTTTTCCAATTTTGGGTATAACCTTCATATCAAGGACCAAAAAGTAACAACATATTCAGTAAACTAGAGTCACTAATGGTGAGCACGGGACGCAAAAAAGACGTCTTTTAAACGTCTTTTGAACGTTTTGAACGTCGTTAGAACGTTTTGAACGTCTTTTGAACATTTAAAAAACTTATTTTCTTGGGCTCACGGTTCATTCGGCATAAAAATCAGGTTACACCGTCCGAGAGAGAAAATTGAGTTTCAAATTAGACGTTCTCTGTAACACTTTCAACATAAAAGATGTGCCAGTTGAGTAAAATGATGGGTAAATACTTATCTATGTTCCATTTAATAATATAAATGTTATTTTTCATAGATTGTTCTTACATACATGTTCTTGTTTAAATAGAATCATTTTTAGATTTTTTGTTCAAATTGTTTTGTTCCTATTTGAGGCTCAAACATACCATATAGAAAACAAAAATTTTATACACTATGTCAGTTTCCACCAAAATACAACAAAGAGCATCCAACTTTTAAAGCAGTATAAGGACATAGAGTATTCAAAGAGCTTTCAGTTGAAAAAGGAATGGAGCAATTATCTTTTTATTTGGCTGGTTTACAGAGCTTAAAGCAAGGCAAGTAGAGGAACCATTTTTATTGTTTTCCAGGAAAATTTTATTAAATTATTTCAGCTTTTTGCCTGTATGAGTATTTTTTGCTCAATAAATTCATAGGTATACAAAAGTAAAAGAAAATTAAAACTAGGGATGCCTTCTGCTTCATTCTTTGTCGTTTTATGTAACAAGTTTTCTTATTAAATGATAACAATTTTAGTAATGAAAGCATCTTGAAAAGTTTTATATTTTCCTTCTGATCATAAATTATTTTAAAAATACAAAAAAAATTCTTTTTTGACTAATTTTTTTTACAACAAAACAGATTTCAAACTGTTTGGAACATGACAAACTTTACAAAAAAATTCATTCAAATTTCACATAAAATATATTCTGGATTTAAGAATAAGCAGAAATTTAAAGACCAGATCTTTTTCATTTTCAGACTTTAATCTAAAGGTGCATGTTGTTGTACTCTAGCACGCATTCAAACAACTGCTTTTAATTGTTGGGGTTGTCTTAACGTTTTTTGTATCTTGCCCAGTGGGAGCTGAAGATTGAATGAAGTGCTTCAAATGATTGCTTTCTATAACAAGCAAGCCTAGAATTGTGAATTTATGGTTAACTTTTGAGCAGTCTTGGCGCAGTGATTAAAGTTCTGGCTCAGAAAAAAGATGTTTGTGGTTCAACGCTGGCGCTAGCTCAATAAGCGACATTGTTAAGAAAAGAGGCGTTAATTTCCTGGTTAAATTCTCCTTCGCGGTGCTCTGTGATAAGACCAATAGGTCTTCTTGGAACACCTTATTAACTTAATAAAAACTCTTAATGTGATGGAAAACTACTATGTTTTCCACCACATCAAATGTTTTTAACGGCTATGGCTACAACCAGGGTGCTGCATGACAATAGAACTGAGAAATGTTGAGCTAGTGAAGGTTGTTGTCTTTTTACTTGCAGTCTGTGGGTGGGATCTCCTTGTGCCAATGATCATCCCAATTTTGGTGATGCTGCTTGATTTGGAAATTCTCTTTCTCCAGACACCATGGCAACAAACTCCAACAGATTGATTCAATGCGCACCTTGGTTCTTTTCTGAATTTTGGCTAGAAAGTGTAGGAGTGATCAGTCTTTTAGTTCCTTTAATCGATTTTACATTTTATTCAATTTTAGATGCAGTCAGTTTTCTCCCACTTAAGAATCTTTTTCAAATTTTCAATTTTTGAACCTTTAATGTGCTGGTGAAGAAACCCCCTTTAATAGTGTTATCGGGCAAAAAAAGCAAAGCTTTTCTCGTGCCTGGGAAGAGCTTTGTTAATTGCTGCATGGCGCATATGATGCAACAGGAGAAGCCTGACTGTGCTTTGATTTTCCAACTTGAAAAATTAAGCATGAACAGCCAGAGAACATTCTTGCAATCTTGATGCTTTGAAAGTTGTACAGTCTTGGGAGCTCTGCACTGATTTGACTGCTGCTTAGCTTTTATAAGCTTGTTCTGCAAGAGTTACGAATAACTGATGGAACCTTGGGATCAATGAAGTCAGTCTCTTGTTTGAACAGAGCCTTGATTCTGTCCTTCATGAAATCTGTAACTTGTCTACCACATTTTTTTATACGCAGAAAGTGTATAGTTATTTCGCAGTCTTTATGAGTTTTTGGAATGTTAAGCACTTTCCCTGTAATGGACCACACAAAACATTTAATTATTTGACTAACAAGAGTTTGTAGTAAGAATGCTTAAAGATTTTCTTGTTGCTTGGTTTAGATTAAATCTAGCCTACTAATAAGAATTCATTAGAACTAACTTCTAGTTTAAAATGATTTAGTAAAAGCTTCCAAAGTTCCAAAAAAAAGGAATCAAATGTTTTTATCAATTTACCCAATCGGACAATTAGTATTGAAGTAAACGTTTAATGTAACTGAGCTTTTCGAATTTTTAAAAATAATTTATTTTTGCTTAAATAAGGCTAAAAAATTTTTCAATAGAATTTTAAGTAATGGCGAATTTTAAATGGGTTACCGTTTTCTCGAACTTCGTCATCAGGATCATCAAGTGAGGAAGTCTAAAACTCTACTTTGTTTATTGTAGAAATCTTGTTTCCCCAAAGCAAGGAACTATTTAAACTTTTAGATATAAACTAAGTATATACCAAAGATCTACATATTTGTAGATCAATATTTTAATGTAGTATTCTCAATACAGTCAAATTTATTGTAATAAATACTAAAAAAACTCAACCTTATTTTTTTATCCTTAAAAAAAATTCATTTAAAGACACAAAAGTTACCAAAAGCTGAAAGAATTAAAAAACTTTTTCTTAGAAAATTGTAAAAATGATTTCTCAACCTGCCTTGCCTTAAAGCTCCGTATATCAGCCAAATGAAAAGGAAATTTCTCTGTTCCTTTTTCTACTGAAAGCCCTTTGAATACTCTATGTTCTTACTGTTTTAAAAGTTGTGATGCTGTTTATAAATGAAGCAAGACGGAAGCTGCAGGGTTAAAAAATGATGTACAAATTTTTGCTTTTAAGTTGGTATGTTTGAGCCTTAAATTGGAACAAAACATTTTAAACAAAAATCCCCAAAATGGTTCTATCTAAACAGGAATATGTAAAACCTATGAAAAATCAAATTTATATCATTAAATAGAAAATAGATAGATATATACCCATGACTTTATTCAACCGGCATAGACGATGATGCAGAGACCATTAACTTCAAACTCAATTTTCTCTTTTGCATGTGTGTAACCAGAGTTTATTGGACATACTGTCATTTTTTTGGTCCTCAATGCCAAAATTGAGAACTGTGAACAGATGGAAACAGACGATAAAATAGGTTAGTTCTAAGTTAATTGCATCTGTTAGAATATAATGTTAAAACATCTGCTAAATATAAAGAAATGAGTTAAAAATTATATATAGATACAGCATACCAAATGCATACTTTATATAATTAATACTTTGGTTAATTAAATATCAAGTCTGATATTATTACAATTAAGATTGATCAAGGCCTTTTATTTGGGTGGCTCAAATAATAGTTTTGAAACAAAATATTACTATTAAATGGAAAATTTAGAAAAATTTAGAAAAAATATAATATTATATTGAGAAAAGTAAGCGGTTTAATGTATGCAGTTTTTGAAATGTTTATGAATGAGGAAGTCCCTGGCTGATGATTTCTCTCACTATCTCCGCATTCTCTTCTGTCACTAAACTTTTTGGTCTTGACCTTGGCAAATCTAAAGTTGTTTCTTCTGTTCTCCATTTATCCATTATTTTGTTCTCTACAGCAGTAACGTAGCGAAGGGTCCGCAGGGTTCGCAGTCGCGGAGGGCCCAGAGTTATTAAAGGCCCATGCTAAATTTTTCAAACTTTTTTTAAAAAGTTCTTTGTCTTAAAAATAATATGCATGTATAAAAACATAGCAACGTTAGCAATTTTTGCTATTATTATATAGCTAAGAGCTACAAACTCTTTTTCAGGCTATTTTTTTAGCTTTAATAATAATCTTGGCTAATACTTCGAATAGCGAGCTTTTTATTTATTTATATCTAAAATATTAAAACAAACTGTGTCAACTCATAAATATACAATTTAGTTAAGTGGTAAGAATGATTTTGTAAGATTTTAAACCAAAGTAGATAAGTGCAGCCATTGTATTAAAACAATAACTCACTTAAAGAAAAGATTGCTAAGACGAACGTTGAGGTGGCTGTGTAGCAATCTTCATTAATGATGTATTTTTCACTTATGAAGTTAATTAATTCTATAAAACTTTTCTCAAATGGTATCTGTAAAAGCTAACAACAAACATGGTGTCTGTAAAAGCTAACAACAAACACATACTTACCTAGGTTATACATAGTCGCGAAGTTAGTATTACCTTGTTCTATCTCCACTTTTTGAATAATTTGAGTTATTGATAGTGTTGTGTACCTTTGAATAATGTTTTTCTACTGTATTGAAACCTAAATTATAAGTTAAAAAGTTGCGGAAAAAACATAAGTTATAAAAAAAAATTGTATCTAAAACGTCGCAAAATGATGCTAATTTAATATAATATATCGCTGAATCCTTCAAATTAGCTCATAGCTTAATTAGGAAGCCCTATCATGGCTGCTTCATTGTCGGTAATTTTAACATATCATAAGTCCAGACACCCTTTTGTTGCTCAAACCATATGTTGAACTTGTTATTTACCTGCAGCAGTAATTCTATTTTAAAATTGTTTCCTATTTCTATATTAGGTGATAATACTAAGGGCCGCTTGTGTATCACTTGAGGAATTTTATTTTCAAAACCGTTTCCCGAAAGTGAATCTCAGTTGTTTAGTTACAGCAGAGGTGATTAAGATTCAATATCAAACTTTATTGCATCAATCAACTGGATTATTTTATTTCTGCATAAAACCGCAGATCAAATATTAAATTTATTAATTTCTCACAATTTTGTGCGAATATTTTATCTCCAAGGTTAATAACAAAAAAAATTATGATCTTTGGGTTACTTCAAATAATAATAACTTAATCCGAGCAAAATCCGCTCGGTATATCAACTGCTCAACTAAATGGAAGAAGAATAATCTTATTAATCGTTCCATAAAAGTTGAATTATTTAAAGCAAAAAGAACGCATAAAAAAGAAATAATATTAAAATCCCTCTGAATAATTTCCATCGATAAAAATGTGATATTAATCTGAATAAACTTATAATGAAAACTTGGGTTTTTCTATTTCAGACATTTTAACTTACCAATCTAAACCCCTATAAAAAATTTTTTCATTCGCAAAAATCTATCGTAAGTTATTTAATTATGGAATACAACTACTGGAATACTACTCACTCTCTTGAAAATTAGCAAACCTTAGTCGGTCTATAAAAAAACGAAAGGTAAGTTACTTGCTGAAAACTATCGACCTATTTCACTAAACTCTGTTGCCTGCAAAATAGTCAAAATACTTGTTAAGAACAAAATCTTTAAGTACATTAACGATAATAAAATGCTCTCTGCAAATCAGCATGCCTTTCTTCACCATAAATTATGCATGACTAATCTAATAGAGACTTTTGATTTTATTTTATCTTCTATAGTATTTCGCTAATTTATTGATGTAATCTCGATTTCGCCAAAGCTTTGATTCTCTACCTCAAAACAGACTTATGTTAAATTTAAGATATTTTGGAATAAATGGGAAACAAAATAAAAAGATACGATAAATAAATCCCTAAAAAGCTCTACTAAATAAATCCATAAAAAGCTCTACTAAAAGCTCTACAGTAAATAAATCCCTAAAAAACTCTACCTAATTACTGACTATTTTTTTATCTTTTTTTTTTAATTTTACTTAACCGATACAAATACAAAAAGTTAAAGTAGGACTTTAGGACCGATGATTTTTATTTTATAAAGTCTTTAGAAAAACATTTTATATTATATAGTGTTACGTTTTTTAATTTTTGTTGTTTTATATTTACAGTATAGACTAAGGTGATAAGACAAATTATGTCTTCTTCTTGTCCCTGCTATTTATATTATGGTTTACGACTTGAATAAATTTATAAGGCAAAAAAAAAAAGCGTATTAAAGAGTTATTATCTCATGTAACGCCAAGTGGAGCACACATTTTCAAATATGTGTCTCAATGTCCTTACGAATACATGGTATGCAAAAAGATATTCACTTTCATTGATAAAAATATGGTTCTCAAATATATACAAAGTGTTTATTAGACCACACCATAAATATACAGTGACTATTTGGGCTTCTTATTTAAAAACTGATAAAACTTGGTTGAATCTATTCAACGCAAAGCAACAAAATGGACGTCCAGCTTGAGACATTTGTCATACTGCGAAAGACTAAGAAGATTGAATCTACCATCATTGACTAAGTGTTTTGTTTGGGGCAGGGATAAGCTTAGGATTAGGAGAAATTTTCCGCACTTTTTTCCTGCATTTTACACATTAAAAATTTCCGTATTTTTACATTTTACCCTTGTCCACAATAACATAATATTATGATTTAAGTTGCTAATTAAAAATATAATAGCAGCACTTATGTTATATTTGAGAACTAAATTTAAAAGGTATCTGCAGTTTTAAAGACAAGAAAAAACTTCCATTAGACTTTCTACTTACTAGACTTGCATAGTGTAACATTCTGGTTTCTACTTAACTAAATCAAAATTGAATTTAAAAATAAGGATTTTGTTTTCATGTATAACTTTTGTCAAAAAAAAGGGAAGAGAGGAGCAGAGAAGTAATTTAGGGGCCCGGATTAAAATTTTGCGTGGAGGTCTATTTTTGTTGCTACGCTACTGCACATCAGTTCTGTTTATTGTCGCGTTACGTCCAAACCTGGTTATAAATTTTCCTTCTACTTCTGTTGCTGATTCTCCAGATCTAAAGTATTTTTCCAAGATAAATATACGATGTTCTGTTGTATATTTTGACATTTTTAGCTTAAAAATAATATTTTTATTTAAATTTAAAAATTTTTAAAAAGCACAAGTTGATAAACCGCAATATTTGTTTGTTGAAATACAAAAGGAAGCAGTTTAGTTATAGGACAATTTCTAAATCGTAACTTTTGTTTGGGCCACCCTATATCTCTCCAGAAAACACATTAGAGTTTTTTTCTAAAAGTCGGTCAGTGATAAATAATATAAGAAAATGGTTTTAAAATATAACACTATTTTGGTATATTCAAAATATCATCAACAGTCCGAGTTCGATTCACATCACGCCCCTGGTTGTACCGCGCTCAACTTGATTCTTCGCACAGCGGCCTTGTTCGTCAAGGTTCTTGTTTCGGAGTTATAGAGTTGAGAGAGGGTTATAACCACAAGTAGCCTCCTCATCTGTAGTAGCCTTCTCAGCCTTGAAAAGGTAAACTATAAAAAAAAAAAAAAAAAGGTAGTTAATAGAGTAACATTGTTTAGAGTTGGTAAAAAGATTTGGTGTTAACATGATTTTGGGTTTATCTGGCTCGGTTGGCATCCATACAAGCTTTTATTGCGAAAGTGAAGATTTTAAATACAGGAACTCTTAGAAATTTTCGAAGTATAGTCTATAGTATATACTATTTTTATGAATTATTATTTTTTATATAATTTACCAAAATTTTAGTGAAATCCATTCACCAAAGCACTAGCAGGGACGCCATCCATATCATGGTACTATGATAATGATCAAAACTCTGATATTTTACAACTGTTGATAGAATCACCCTAGCTGAGAGCCACCACAGAGCTCAAGAAACCTTACTACCAGCCTGCCTTAGAACCATTAAACTGAGTTTTAGAACCATAACTCTCATTAGGAGTTAAAAGGAGGAGTTATATAATCACTAACAAGGAGACACAAGCAAAAATCTATGAATAGAGTCAAAACGATCCAGTATTTGCCATTTAAGGCAAGAAACAATGTAACACAGGTTTATATTTACACCAGCTTAGTTCAAAAAGAAGGGATGCGAAGCTGCATAACAGAACTTTCTGCTTACATCTTAAGTCTTTGTCTAGGAGGCCTTTTACAACACAGTAGTCAGGTGTAGTTAACATCTTCCCAAGGTTAGTATTTTATAAAGATATCATCTCAAGTCTTTACTCAAATAGGAGCTCCGAAGCAGAGGTATTTTAAGTCTTTAAGTTAACTTTGTCTTGCATTTGCCGAGAAAAGAAAATCCTAAACGGCAGTAGGGCACGGTGCAGGTTGTACTGGACTATGTATTAACAGTAATGGAGTGATTATGTTGATCCTGAACCTAACATGATACTTCTATGGCTAAGTTTAAGTTACCTGATATCCTCATCTGCTTCTGACTCATGACTATATTGATGCTTTCTTTTTTACTTTTTTTTCATTTCCCCTTCTTGTCTCTTCATGCTACCTTTTTACTACTTCATTTGTGCTGGAGGAAAAAAACTTTCTTTTTGCATGAAAAAGAATTTCAAATCTTTGTTCTGAATTTTTATCACCACGCCTATTTTTAAACATGTTGTTATTTTGTTCTGTGAACCTTCATAGCCGAACAATTATATTTAAATACAGCTCTAACAAATTTCTGACACATTAATCTGCTACATCATGTTTTAGTTATTGGAGAACTTGGGTATTCTAGCTTGCATCCAAATAAAAATAACTCCACGACGATACATTTTATAACATTCTGGAAGTGATAGTCTTTCAGACTATAACTATATAAATATACTAAATAATGAAGCCTGAACAGCAACTTTACATCTGGAAAAAAATGAGAATCTTGCTTTATATAACATATAAAATATTGGTTTTCCAGTTAGCTTATAATCTGGGTTAGGTTCTGGTTAGGGTTTGGATTTTTGTATGTAATCAATTAATTTGTATTTGATCAAATACAAATACGTTAATTTTCGATACAAATTCAATTACTAGTATATGTATTCAAATACAAATTTAAATACAAGTATATGTAATCAGCATTTTCCAAATACAAACATTTGTACTTTAAGTTAAGAAAAAATACAAAGATTTTTTTAAGACAATACTGCTAAAATAGAAAAATAAATAAAATCAAAATAAGCCTTTTAAAAATATCACTTAATATTAAATTTTAACATTTTTTTAGAACGAAAAATGAAAAAAGCAACAAATATCTATTTAACGTGAAATAAGGTCAATTTTTTAGTTTAGTTTCTTGCTTAGTTTCTATTACTTCAAAAATTTATTTAGTTTAATATCAACTTAATGAAACTCTAATATTTTTAATATGAAAAAATACGTATTTTAATAACACACCAAAGCCATACAATCTTGAAATGACAGGTAAACAACCTATGCCTAATAGATTAATAAAAACTATGTAAGCAATGATTCTACTACTTCAACCTGGACCACCCTTTTATACATATCAACCTAGGATTCAAAAACTTCGTTCGTGGGGGTTCAATTTTGGGAACGAGAGAATCATATATATTTTATATGTATATATGTTATTCAACTAATATATATTATATAATTTATGACAAGCATTTATTGTCTAAAATTCAAACTTTAAAATTTGATTGATTCTAAAACTCAAATATTATTGATAAACTTACAGTTTTTTAATTCTTTTGTCAACTGCTTTTTTGTTCCTTTTGCTTACTACTTTTTCTTTTAACTTCAAATTTAGTGAGTGATTCCTTGTAACCCTGCTAGCAGTGACTTGGTTAAAGTAAAATAAAGAAGAGCGGAAAGAGTCCATTGGACAAGCAATCAGCTTGTTCTTCATGTGTACTACATGGAGAATAGGCTCTAAAAATTTTTATGGAATAGTCTAAATAATTTTAGATAATTATTGGAAGAGCGTGCTATTAAAAGAAACATCCCTAAAATGGCAATGTAAGTAGCAAGGTGTGACACTCAATCAAATCATTTTTGAAATTTAAGATTGATTTGGTGCTTGTGAGTTATATGGAAAATAGCACTCTACTTCAATTGGCTTATACCTTGTTGTTTTTATATTTAAAATTACCAAAAAGATATTGTGCCTTAAACATGGGCAAGATAGTCATCATTTGAATAATGAATGTAATATAAATACATACATGCATGAATTTTAATCTGTCACAACAACATAAGTAAATTGTATAACAGATTAAATACAAACTTTGTGCTACTCACTGCATTCTTATTTACATTTTTAAGTATTTATTCTTTTAATTGACAGCTTGTACTGTCAATTTATTGTATTTTACTTGTTGAACATCAAGATGAAAAAATAAATGAGAATCTTTTGTATAGATCTTTATTCTCCAAAAAACCTTTCATTATAGCATCCACAAATTAATAATTTTTGATTTAAATTTGTCACATTTATTAAATTTTTTTTTCTTGGAAAAATTTATTCTAAAAAAACTACACTAAATATCAAAGAGAGTACTAAAGTTAGAAATAACAAAATTCTACTGAGATATTTGCCATAGTTATTGTGTTAAAAAGCTAAGACAAAACTAAAATAATAAACAAATATATGTATTTATTAAACAAATATATTAATAATGTAAGTTATGTTTTGATACAAATATCAAAATATGCAATTTACATTAAAAAGATGATATTAAAAAGCACAGTTGTAAAATAAATGTTCAAAATCGATGGAATCATTGTCTTCATTTATTTCATCAAAAAAATTGTTCAAGAATTTGAATTTATAATTAGCAATGTTTAGTTCGGATGATTTAGTTCGGAAAAATAGAGCGATTTTTTCCACTAAACACACTTGACAGAATATTCCGTTATTTATGCAAACGGAATATTTTGCCAAATTAGTTAAATGGACTGGCCCAAATGAGACCCATCTAAAGCCCATGTCCTGTAATCCATGCCCACAGGCCCAGGTTAAAACCACGTGGAGTCCATATGGACATGTTGATAAGGAAGGATTTAAACGGTACTCTCGAGAGAAGTTACCAGAACATTATCGCTCAAGGCTTGATCAAGGCTTAAGCAAAGTAGATTTAAAATAACTCAATTGCCTTTTTTACTTGGACTTCAGGGGAAAAAAATTGAATGCTGGAGTACTGTAAAAACTGGTAAAAGGAAAGATGGCAAACTTTTAACGATTAAAAATATTAAAAAAGGAGATGAGTTTGAAAAAAATTTTGAAAAAGTTTCCCAATCAAAAACAATTAAATGTGGTTTCTTTACACACCCTAGAAAAATACGCTATGGAATATGCTCAGATGCTCTTGCAACTAGTAGCTTGCTTTTAGAGGTTAAAACAAGGGCAGAGAACTGTGATGGACATTTCAATCATTAGATCAATTACCACATTACTATATACAATGTTGATTGCAATGCTTTGCGCTCTTGTTGAATTTTGTATTTTGTTATCTTAACATCCAGAGTCTGAGGGTGGAATTTTTTTTAATTAAAATAAATAATCTACTAACTAATATATTATTAGACACTTGTGACAATATTTCATCCGATTTGAAAATATTTTGATGGAATTATCATGAAAACAAAGAATGCTTGCTTGGAGAAAAATTGCTCATTAAATAACAAAATTTTGAAAATCTGAAATCGGTTTAAAATCTTGTCAAAAAATACACAAGATCAACTTTTTATTAAACTTTGAAATAGTTTCTGACTTTACAATTCAAACATAATGTATTTTTACTTATAACTATATATCTTTTCCTATCTTAATTTTTATCATTTAGATAATTTATTTTTTGGTTCTGTAGGAGATAATGTTATATTTATAACATGGTACAACATTTGTCAAGTTAATTCCGGTAAATCCTTTTGATTTAAAGGCACGACATTGTTTAAAATTTTCCAACTAGGTACTTTCTGTACTTACGTACTATTCTGAAAAAAGATGTCCTTCTTTCTGTTTTGGTCGATTTAGGTATATACCTTTACAGGACCATAGTTCTACCATCGAATACCTTTTATCTGACATCACTTCGTAATCTTTTTTTATAAGTGATAGTAGATCTGATGTAATTCTGAAAATAGAGTCTGAAATAAAACCTGGGTATTTTCCCTGAAAAAAAGGCCCATTTCATGAGGAGCCCTATTGTAATAAGGGCTTTCCTTGTATGAGTATTTTTGTAGTGAGAAACATTGAGCTACTCAAATCGAAATTAGAAGCATGCTAAAATTTAGATTAACAATGTTAGTTAATCTATTGCCAATTTTCACAAGTGGCATTTTCTTTATAAGAAAACTACCATCAACTTTTAAATCTATTTTATTAAAAAAGTTAGATCGAAATGTTACCCAATCAAGCAAAACTTACATTTTAAATCTAATCTTTTGCAACATATAGGCAGAACACTGAAGAAGTATGTTTTATTATTGAGATACTTTTGTAATTTGACAATCTGGGTATGATATATGATGTAAATACAGTTGGAAACCATTTAGCATAGAGAGAGCATTTTTTTTTTTGTTTCATTTTTGGTGCCCCAAAAAGGCCTTAGGTTTCTAATCACAAATAAGTCTCTTATTACAGAGCACCGTGGAAGAGCATTTGAAAGGAAGTTCACGCCTTTTTCCTTACCTATAATTCAAAACTTGTCCAGAGGTGGCGTTGAACCACGGACCTCAATGGACATGTTGACTGGGAAGGACCACGGACCTTTTGAGGCAAGCGCGCTAACCACTGCGCTACGGTTGCTCGTATAACAAAATTTTCTTTCGATACCGCACTTAAGTACAGAAATATTTGTTTTCTTGATTTAACATTTTTAATTGGTAAATTTTTACACTTTGCTCAAGTATTTTATTTTCAAATTTGGTTATTAATTTTTTATTTTTTAATAACAGTTTGCAATATTTTAATTACTTTTAAAAAATTTTCAAGTTGTTTTTTACAAACTACGTAGTGCAAACTACGAAGGTTCGTCTTTTTTTAAATCTATATACAGTATTGGACAAAACATTTACAACCAACATCGAACAATGCTAAAAAGTGTTCCTAATTTTACATGTCTTGAAAACAGAAGTTTCCAGAAGAAGCATCTGGAAGCATCCAGTAGCATCCAGAAATATCCAGAAACATTCAGAAGCATCCAGACGCATCCAGAAGCTTCCAGAAGCATCAAAAAAAAGCATCTTGAATCTTCCAGAACAGGTTCACACAGGTTCATTTTACTATATAAGAGACATGTAAATCGACATGTAATTCAGTCAGTATATGGAAGTAAATCATTCAGTATTATCAAGACAGTTTATCGAAGTGAGTTTTATCAAAGTGTTTTATCGAAAAACATCAATACAAGAAGTGAAATACAACAAGTGTTTCATTACATCGATACAGTCCACATCCAACCAAGCCGTTGTGTTCCACAGAGCATTATTGTATCATCACAAGGTAAATGTAACACGGTAAGCCTTGAGAAGCGTGATTATTTATTTTTATTATTTTTATGACTTTAAGTGCAAAAATGGCTCCCGACAGTCTTGGATTGGAACTAAAAAGAAAATTATTGGCGATTACGTAAGTGGAATGTCACAAAAATTTGTGATAAATATCGCGTAAAAAAATGGACCGTATCAAGACTATGTTCCAAATATCGTTCTAAGGGGAAGTTGGCAGCGGAAGACCGCGTTCCACCACTAGATAGGATTCTATGATTGTCAGATCCATCAAGAAGGATCCCTGGATATCATCAGTTGAGATACAAAAGCAATTAGAGCTGCCTGTATCGGACCAAACAATCAGACGACGTGCTGTTGAAGCCGGATTGTTTTCTCGACGCCCTGCAAAGAAACCGCTGATTTCACTAAAAAACCAGAAGAAAAGACTACTGTTTGCTACATCTCATATTGAATGGAATGTGCAGAAATGGCGAACTGTCCTGTTCAGTGATGAAACGATGTTCAACATCATTGGGAGCGATGGCATTTGCCGTGTACGTCGACCGGCCGGAAAACGCCTCAATTTACGTTACTGCCATAAGACCGTGAAGCATGGTGGAGGCAATGTAATGGTCTGGGGGTGTTTTTCTGCTAACGGTCTAGGTCCAATACATCGAAACGATGGAATAATGGACCGTTTCATGTATAAAAATGTTACCTCATACTGAATGGAATATGCCAATAAAATGGGTTTTTCAGCAAGACAACGATACGAAACACACTGCAAAAGTAGTCAAGCAGTGGTTTCAAGACAACCACCTATCGGTGATGGATTGGCTGCCTCAATCTCCGGACCTCAACCCTATCGAGAACCTGTGGGAGATCGTCAACCGCAGAATTATTTGTGAAGGTGTTCGTAATAAGGATCAACTGTTTGAACATATCCAAAAGGCCTGGGCAGCGGTTCCACAAAGTTTCATTGATCATCTGATCGAATCTATGCCTCGAAGATGCAAGGCTGTGATCGACAACAAAGGATTCGCCACGAAATATTGATAGCGAAATAAAGCTTGGTTAACATTTTGTCGAGTTGCACTTGTTTTGTCTAGAAGGAAATCAACTTTTTTTAATACTTTTGATTAATTTATTAATTTTCGTGTACAAATAATGAACTTTGTGATGAATAAAACTTGAAGAAATTTGTCTCTAAACAGTTACATAGTTATTTCTCTAAATTGAAAAAATGCAGCACTTTTATATAAAGAAACTAAATTAGCATTATTTGGTTGCACTCGTTTTGTCCGATACTGTATATGCTGAGCTACGGATAAAGCAGTTTTATATCTTATTGAAGCATTTTTAAATATTAACAACTTCTTTGCTTTCAGTGTTGTTGAAATTGCGTTAATATAGCTTTTTTCCGAATTTATAACGATTTTTTTTTAAGCTTTTCTAACTGATCTGTATCGTTGTTGATCAAATATCAATGTCTGGCAAATGCTCAGTGTTATTTCTAGTGTTCCTACTCCAATAGGTAGAACATATATGTGCTTTTTATCAAATCATTCAGAAGTTTTAAACAGCTTCAAGTAAAGTTTCTAAATATTTTCACTAATACGAGCTGCAATACCACTTTATAATTTAAAAAACACTAATACGAGCTGCAATACCACTTTATAATTTAGAAAAGAATTAGACTATCTAAAAATAACGAGTTCAAAACATAAAAAAATATTGCGTTTCAAAAAGAATGTCCCCTCAAGCTAATATTAGTTTCTCGGTCTGACGCGGTTTGAAAAAGGCTAATAGTAATAGTGCGTGTTTGACACGGAACTCTTGGCAACCAAAGTAATGGCGAGAAAGAGTCTTAGCACTTTTTTGACAAGAGTTCACAAGAAAATGTGAACGAAAGTGTATGCAAATATCTAACTTACGCCTAACCGCCTGCCCCAGCTTTGCAGAAAATATTTCGCATCCAACACGTTGACACGAAAAAAAATGTAGACGTGCCTAGATGCTAAAGGGAATGTTTCAAAGCAACAAAGCAAGCTGGG
Organism: Hydra vulgaris; assembly: GCF_038396675.1. Lineage (NCBI taxonomy): Eukaryota > Metazoa > Cnidaria > Hydrozoa > Anthoathecata > Hydridae > Hydra > Hydra vulgaris. Next base: position 17,783,040 of record NC_088928.1, read on the forward strand.
AAAAATTTATGTTTTTAGAAAAGTTATTTTTACTGCATATTAAAAACTATGATATGTAGCTTTCAATATGTCGTAATAATGTTGCTAATGCTGCGATATGTTGCTATCAACTAGCTATAGTTTTCTTGTTATGCTGTAGTTAGCTACATACCTACAAACTGAAGCTATTGACATATTGTAATAATATTGGTAGCTACAAATTTGAGATATGTAGCAATCGATTAGCAAAAGATTTGTCGTTATGTTGTAGCTAGCTACATTACTATGGTAAGTAACTGGCAATATATCGTAGCAATATGGATAGCTACAAAGCTGCGATATCATTTTCATAATTATATTAAATCCAATAATACAAATTAAACTTTTTATGACGCAAAAATTATTAAAAGTCACATCATGTTAGCTTACATTGCTAGTAATTAAAATCAATGTGGGTTTGCTAAATTTGCAGAACACACTAGAGATACCATTCACTAAAAGTTTAAAGTAACTTGTCACAAGATCCTTGTTTACAAGATCCGGGTAAAGAACTTAGATAAAGCAGTTTTAGACTTCATATGAAGATGAAGATACCAGCAGCCGGCATTTGATCCTAAAAAGATGTCTTTTAAACGTCTTTAAACGTTTTAAACGTCTTAAACGTTTAAAAAATAATTTTTTCAAACTAAATGCCGGCTGGGTAAATGTATCTTGAAAACAATTAAAATTTAAGTTTATAAGCATTTTCTAGCCGGAAAAGCGTAAAGATACTCTAAAAATAAAGTCTTCTCCTAAAAATGCACCCTTGGATATTAAAAAGAGCACCCGAAGCGCAATGATTAGCGCGCTTGCTTCAAAAGCTAGAGATCCCTGGTTCAACGCCACCTCTTTGCAAGTTTTAGAAAATCGATAAGGAAGGAGGCATGAACTTACTTTCAAATGCTCTTCCACATTGCTCTATGATAAGACCGTAAGGACTTTTTAGGGCACCTAAAATAATAAAAAAAACGGTCTAATTTTAAGTTTCTAAATAAATATTTAAATGAGGACATAGTATTTTTTTTAGATAGATAAAGTATGACTTATGGGTTGATTTATGACATAGTGTCAAGAAAAGGTTACTAAAGGTTTACTAGAAGAATGCTCCCGATTCGACAAACAACTGAAGTATGCGGTGAAACAGCATTTTCTATACTAATAGAAGCAAAACTTTCTAAACATCATCATTATAAGTGCAGCAAATGGCAAATAACTCTCTATTTTACAATCTTATGACAAACTTAAAGAAGTCAAAAAAGTGATTATCAAGATATCACAGTTACTGAAACAAGCGTAGAAGTAAAGTTGCAACCTCTATTAGATCACACTTGTTTATGAATTTTAAAAAATCAATAAGGTGTAATTGACTCATTGAATATCGATACTTTGTTAATAATTTTTTGGCTTTTTTCAAACTGCTCACTGTACATTAATCGAAACAGTTTCAATTAATCGAAAATTCAATTTTGGAATGAGTAAGCATTTTCTGTCGATAAGTAAAAAAAATGAAGTGTTTTTTTTAACTACAGTAGCATATGAAAAAAAGTCATGTTTTTGCGTAATATACAAGAAAGAATACTGAGCAAAAGTATGGTGTTTGTACCTTTAAATTTGAAATGCAAACGTTGCTTCAATTATTTTTATTTTTATAACGTTCAAAAGTTGAAGACCTTTCAAATAGAATGGGTTTTAAACTTTCCTTGGTCATCCTTTTTAGAGGATAAAAGAAAATTAATTTTCCCGATGAATTTTTATTTAGTTTACGATACTGCAAAAAAAAAAAAAAAAAATTAGAGTAATTTGTTTTCTGCTTAACGCAGTTAATGCATATTCTGGAAAATACACGAATTTTGCGTTTTAATAAAAAGAACATATTTAATGAATTTTTTTAGCACAAATAAAAAATGAAAAATGAGGTTATTTTAATTTTAAGTCCTTTCGTATGTGTAAAATTAAATGAAGTTAAAATTTCTTTAAATTACTTAAGTTAAGTTGTAAAATTTTGCCTCAAAGTTGAGGTATCATTTTTTGATATAAAATGATGTTGATGCTACACAAAGGTAAAATATTAACTAAAGAAAACAAAATTTTCAAACAAGTTTTAAGTTATACATTCAACTTCTAACCTGTCTTATGTCAGCAAAGATATCAAAGGGCAAAAAAAAATTAGTTATTTCATGTTTAAATTATATTAATTCGATTAAATATGAAAGTTTTTACTTTTTCAACTTTGAATGTGATAAACACAAATTTCGACATACGGCTCGTTAGAATTTAAAAGTTTAATCTCTCTAGGTTTATTTAAAAGTCTAAGTTTAAATTTTAAACATTTCTGTGATATGCATCACCCCTATTTTAAAATAGCATAATGCATTATCATATATATATATATATATATATATATATATATATATATATATATATATATATATATATATATATATATATATATATATATATATATATATATATATATATATATATATATATATAGTATGGCCAAGACCACTAATTATAAGGCCAAGGCCATCTGCGTCAAAGTCCGTCCCAAATGTTAAAAGACGAAAAAATACTTTAAAGCTAAACTAAAATAATTTGAATTATTAAATAATTCAGCATCTGATATGTGTATGTGTTAATCATTTTATTTATAAAAAAGTGCATACACTATTCACAACTATTGACAATTGGTTTGTACATGACAATTATTGACAAATTGGTTTCTACATCTTTTATAGCTAGTAATTCTAATATTCTTACTTTTATTTTATTTTCTTGTATTTTTGTTTTGTTTCTGCCAGTTTCCCCTTTAAGAGTATCATCAGGAATTAATCAGGATTTAACAAAACAGTTAGATAAATTTTATATATTTGTATGCAAATAACTATATATATAAATATATATATATATATATGCATGTATATATATATATATATATATATATATATATATATATATATATATATATATATATATATATATATATATATATATATGTATATGCATGTATATATATATATATATATATATATATATATATATATATATATATATATATATATATATATATATATATATATATATTTACAAACGTAGACGCATATATAAAATTTTTGCGGAAAAAAAGCAAGAAACCCTGTAAGTTCTATTAAGAAATATTTTCAATGATCTAAGTATAACAAAAACTGTGCAACTATATTAGTAGATTTTACATCTTTTCAATTATATTAAGAATAACATAATCTGTGTAACTACATCTGTGGATTCTACAGATGTACTTTACAGGCGTTTTTAGAATAACTACAGAATTTTCTTCCGATGAAATTGAACTTGGAGAAAAATTCCCAGATGTAATTACATCAGCGTAAAGATATTGGTAGGGGTTAATGAATTTTTAGATAATATTGGATAAATGTTGTCAAAGTAAAAAAATGCCGATAATCTTGACAAAAGCGTACAGATGATTTTGGACAACTCCACAGATTTTGTATGACAGATGTAGTAACCTTTTACCATAATTGTTATTTGATTATAATATAATGTTAGAAGAATTGTAATATAGCTATAATTTATTATTAATTTATTTATTATAATTTCTTGTTATAATACTAAATGCTATAATATATATATATAATATAAATATTTCAACATAAAATTATAATAAATAAATTTTATCAAAAATGAATATCTTTTCATGTTATAAGAAATTTATATGATGTCAATTATTATATAAAGCTTAATTTAAAAAAAATAAATTTAACAAAATATAACCTTTAGCTACACTATATATTTTCTTACTTGGCTCTAATTTATGTATCAATTTTTACATCTTTTTTACGTTTTTAATAAAAAACAAGTTTAATATGATGTGGACTGGAAAATTTATATGTTTGTAATCACAGAGAACGAGCAAGTTGGAAAAATATAAAAACTTGCATTTAGTGCGTCGAGTGGCTCCGAATACCGCAATTTTTTGTAAAATATTCTTATTTGACACCGTTATCAATATTTCCAAAATTTAAAGTTTGCATGATCTCTGGAAGTTACCTACCTTGAACACCAAACCCTTTTTTCATTGAAAGAAGTTGACAAAATATTTTCAAAATTTAGATTATAATTGTACAAGGTATTTTGTTTCTGAAAATGCAGTCCGATTTTGGGGGACTCATTTTTTAAACTAATTAATTACGCTACAATAAACCCTCTGATCAATCAGTTATCAGATCTGTCAAAATTCAAATTGAAAGGGCTATCAGAAAATGAAAACTACCTAGAATTCCTGGCTATTTGACAGTAATATTGTCTGCCAAAGCCTTTTAAAAGTGCTTATTTACTGTTCAAACTACGAGTCAAAAAGGTTGATATATCGATTGATGGTCAGCCACTAATACATCATCAACTGTTCTAATCAGTGTATAGAACTAGACTTTCACAGCTTCGAACTAAAAAATACATGAAACGGATTTCAAATTGATATTAATAGAGACTTATTTGCACAAAATTAGTTTAAAAGAACTCATACGTGGCGCAGTGGGTAAAGTTCTGGCATAGAACCAAGAGATTCGTGGTTCGACACCAGTTCTAGCCCAATAAACAACATTGGTAAGGAAGGAGGCATGAACTTTCTAGCTAAATGCTCTTTCGCGGTGCTTCGTTGTTGCATCTTTATAACTAATAAAAAACAAAAAACATCAAGGTACAATGCTCCACCTGAGAGGATGAAAGCGACTAATTTTTTCTCCTAGCTTTTAAAAAGCCTAATACACACTTAAAAGGACAATATTCTAGTAGAATTCTCTACTCTGAATTTATATTCTTTCTATTTCGTTCTTAGACTTAAAAAACTTAAAAGTTGATAAAAAAGAATAACATCTCGGTAAAAATATTCGTTAGAAATACCATAAACTTGACAAATACAAAATCTAAACAAATTTTGACTTAAAAATAAAAACAAGTTTCAAAATCGAAATTCGTTTTTCTTGTTACGTCAGATTCTTAGGTTATTCCATTTTTCTATTGCATACTTTCTATTACATTCCTTTCTATTTTTATAACATTACTTTCTATCTATTCATCTCAAAATGACATTGTGCCGTCGTAGATATGAACCGAATAACTCCTAAACTTGGTTGACACAAAATAAAAAATACAAGTAAGTTTTAACTGAAAAAAATTCTTGAAATTGTTTTTAAAATTCACTTGATTTGCTTTATTGTCAAATAAAGTGGTTCTATGATTTTGTAGAAGTAATACTATCTATAGTTTTGGAAGAACTATATATTTGTCAGGAGAGAATTTACTCGTCGAAATATTATTTTTGTAGAAAATGCGCTTGACACATAGAATAAGTGGAAAGCTGCTTTTCACGTATAAGTTCATAAATAATCTTTATTATGTTGTTGTTATCAAAAACGAACATCAACACGTTGTGCACAAACTGAAAGTTTTTATTTATACTATAAATTCATTCGGTAAATAAAAAGTTTCAATTTGTGTCAACGAATTGAAACTTTCTATTTATAACTTATAACTATATTTTATATTATATATATATAACTTATTTATATATTATTTTATATATATAACTTATATATTTTATATATAACTATATTTTAAATATTTTATAACTAATATTTTGTTTGTATAATATATATATATATATATATATATATATATATATATATATATATATATATATATATATATAAACAAAAAGTTTCAATTTGTGTCATTGCGTCAACAGTTAGTCATTGCTAGCAGTACAGTTGTCTGCAGACTCCCACAATGACTATTGTTTAGGAATAATCCAATTAACAATTTTTTATATTGTGGATTAATCTATTATTCTTTAAAAGCATATGATTATGGTGACATCACAGAATGGTTTTCTCCGCGTATAAATCCCGTGGTATCTTGCGTTATTAAACTGCGCTATGTCCGCTTATCAACCCCTCATAATGATTTCCGCTACATATAGCAAATCTATTTTTAAACCCGCAACCTTACGCCATTGATTATAATCCCTAACCATTAACAAAAACCCTGAAAAGCGTATTTTTTTAAACACGACTCTTTTTTTAAGCTTTTACAAAAAAAAAATCATTGGTGTTTTAGAAACTACATAAATGTCTATAATTAAAACCAGAATTTGGCTTACAAAATAAGAGCTGTGAAAGGAACGAGTTGTGTGAACTTTAAAGAAGAATAAGCAAGTAACTTTTAATGATGAAAGTAACTTTGAAGAAATAAGCAAAGTTTTGTTTTAAAATAAAAAAAAACACTTTTTTTTAAGAATAAACACGAACACTTTCAGAACCTTTGTAGTAATAGTGTTTATGTTTAGGGCTGGTTTTATTTTAAAGGAGTAGGTTTGTGTAACATCAATACTGGTTGGTTTAACTCATCAACCCTTAAAAGGCTATCTAAATTTAAAAAAGATTTGACCTTTTATAAACTTATAAGTTTATAAATAATTATTTATAAGAAAATATCTATTTGTATTGCATTTGTGTCTTTACATAATTCTTATTTTGAAAATCTTTTTAGAATTATTACACAAAATTATCGTTCTTCCGAGGCTCTATCTATCACGGTCGGGTTTGTCCGATATAACATAAATTACAACAATAACTATCACGGTCGGATATGTAACATAAATTACAAAAATAGATTTATAATTAAAAAGCCACTTTTTTTGTATTTTAAGTTTTTATGTTTTAACTTTAAAATAGATAAAAATATAATATAGCAAAGTTTTATATTTCCGAAGTTTTCTCAAGTTTTAAAGTTAAAAGACTTTTACGTTCATCTTACTAGCTCCACTTGTATAGATTCAGAGCACCAGAAGCAAATGAATTCTGAGAGAGCTAAATGGAGGACAAATTTTTGTGGAATTTGAGATGTGACTCTTTTCTTTTATATATTTGTACATAATATATGAGAACACGGAAACTCGAAAAGGATTGTAAGATCCTGCACCGAGAACCATTTAATAATGCAACAATAATTAACCAATTATTTCAAAAAATATATAAAATGAAAAGTAAATACCGTTAAAAAAAAAAATACAAATAAGATTAGGTCTCAAATATAAAACACTGTTTAATAATACAATAAAAAATGCAAAGAAATATTTTAAATTGCATTTAGAAAACACTTATAAAAGAGAAACGAGGTTAAAAGAACTCTAATATATATATATATATATATATATATATATATATATATATATATATATATATATATATATATATATATATATATATATATATATATATATATATATATATATATATATATATATATATATATATATATATATATCTATTGACGAAATAACTTTTAATCAGTTTATTTTTGAAAGTTGAAAAATTCCAACTTGGAAAAAAAACAAAACTTTTTAAAAACCATTTGATTCCACAAAAAACTCTGCAATATGATATAAGAGACATTCCAAAATTTGTATGGGAATAATGTTTATAAATAAAATTGTAATTTCTTAGATTATATTTATTTTGGGCTTTATTGCATACGAGTTTTGAAAAAATACACAATGTAACAAAAAAAATTTATTACTAAGTTTATCAAAAAATTATTGATGTTTCTTAACTAATTTGAGTATGCTGAGTCTAAATATGGCATTCGTTTTTTTATTAAATCAACCGCTTGATCATAAAACCAAAAATTCAATTAAATATATAATTAGTATCATATCGCATGAGGTACAACTTTAGTCAATATATAACATACTGGCTCAAAAATGTTATGTTATGTTACATCACGTTACTTACATATATTACATAATGTTACATTATGTTCTAATGTAATAGTCTCTCAAAATCTCAAAAAACACTAGAAGTGAACAGTAGAACGTAGTTTTTTTTTAATGAAGTTTGTCGTCATTGCGTATCAAACACCAGATGTATTCACCCATCCTAGCTGCATCCCATCTGCCCTGGTATCTTTTCTCCATTGTAAAGATATCCTGATGAAATCTTTAATTATTTAATTTAATTAAATCTTTAATGAATCTTTATTCTCTTCACTCACATCACCCAAATTTGGTCTGAAAAATTCCTAGTGTGATTGCAGGTAATGTAGCTTTATTGACATTTCATATCTGCGTACCGTACAATTAAGTTTTCCGCTAGCTCTTTGTAGTTATCACTCTAATTGTTGCCTAAAAACTATGAAAAACATGTCAAAAGCGCAATCCATGCTTTTTTTTCAACTGCAGACATTTTGTCCTCCAGCTCCTTACATATTAACATAACTTTAATCTGCGGATTAACGAATGCAGCTGCTGAAATATTTGCATCTGGTACCTTTAGAAACATCTGCCGAATATACTGGAACGCTGCTCTAGCTGTGCTTAATGCTTTGACAAACTGTTTGACAAGACCTAGTTTAATGTGAAGGGGTGGTCGTAAGATCTTCTGAACAGGTATCAGGGATCAATTAATAACATTGTGCGAACCAGGCTGTAAATATTCTCTGACTGGCTACTCACGTCTCGTGAAGTGCTGGTCCGCAGCTCTGCTATCCCAGAAACAAAGAAAACATGAGTACTTTGTGTATCCTCCTTGTAGACCGAGAAGAAATGTTAGCATCTTAAAGTCTCCTTATACATCCCACTTGTAACTGTCGTAGTTGATTTGCTCAAGTAACAACTTTTCGTTCTTGTAGTCTTCCTTTAGATGAACGGAATGAGCTATGGAATCGAAGGAAATTGGTTTCCGTTATGGAGCAAAACTGTCTTTAGACTTCTTGTTGAACTGTCAATGAATAATTTGTTAGAAGATCTTAAACAAATTAGGGGCTCTTGGTTGCAAATTTTCAAAGAGGCTTTACCTGTAACTAAAATTTTTTATTTTCAAGCAAAGAAATCCACTGCAACTACTCAATCAAATCGAGAAGAAGCTTGAACGCCTTTTCCCACACATTTGCATCATGCTACGAGTTTTTAACAATGTTCCTGAATCAGTTGTTGAGGGTGAACGATTGTTTAGTAAACTAAAAAAAGTAAAAAACACTCTCCGTTCGACAATGGGTCAGGATCGCGTTACTGATATTTGGGCGGCAAGAAAAGCTCAAAAAATTTTTAAGCGCCTTATTTACTTTTCTTGAAGATTTTGTTTACTTTTTGTTTATTATTTTAAAACTTATGTATTGATTCATGTCAGTTTTGATTGATGTTTTTCAATCCAGACCAATCCATAACCGTTTTTCAATCCAGAAAAGTATTCGCAACGCAGAAATGCAATGTGCAGTATCAGAAATAAATAATTGCTGCTTTCACTAAACTTTAAATTTTGTAATTTCAAATACATTATAGATAATGTATTTTTATTTTAATGATTGTTGACGCAAGAAACTTTTAGTAGTAAACATTGTGTAGTTATTTTTTGCTTTATCTCGTCAAACAAACATATAAAGCACTGATA
>NC_088928.1:17797500-17965000 GCF_038396675.1 Hydra vulgaris
TGACGCCAAAATTTGTGTTGATTATTGTAAACTGTCTATAGCCATGCACTCTTTTGTAAGATTTTATGTATATATAAAATAATTGATAAAAAATAAATTGTTAAATTAGTTATTTTACAAAAAATAATTTAATTTCTATTTGTAGGGATACTGCTGGACAAGAGAGATATGAAACAATAACAACTCAGTATTACAGAAGAGCACATGTGAGTTCAATAATTAAATAAGTTAAATAACATTTTATTGATTTATGAACTAATCAATGTTTCGGTTAATATTACTTTCTTGAAACTTTGAGTTATATGTTTTGATAATTTGAAAATATATATTTCAGTTTTTATCTAGATTTTAAAATTTATAGTATTTTTATAACATTCAAATAAAAATTTATAAAAAATTGGTTTAACTCAGTTATCTATATATAACAACTCTGTTAACCAACCTTATATAACTCTGTTAACTGACCTTATATAACATCTTTTGATTATCGATTTCTTAGAGTTTAAGTTTTTAAAAACAGTTCAGAATAGTAAAATAAGTACATTTGTATTTTTGCCAATATGTACCAAGTAAAATCTAAACAATTTTGTTTGAAGGTTTTTGCAGAACCTTCTAAGAATGTGCACGATTTTTTGAAAAAAACTCTTTATCTCCATGATATTACAATTTTCTCAAAGAAAGAATTCTATGAAGTTATTGAGTTAAAAAATACTGATATTTTTGATGGTAAAGATTTTGCAAATGAGTTGTTAAAGAATAAAAACAAGGATAAAAAAAAAAAAACTCCATTGAATAGCTAAAAATAAAATATCTCTATTCTTTCTTTCTTTATATTCTTTCCTTTAAAAAACTTTTTCTTATTGTTTTTAAAAAAGTCTGCTTTTTCTTATTGTTTAGTTCTTTTTTTTCAGATAACTCTCTCACTATTCTTTCTTTAAATATCTTTAAAATATCTCTCTCAACCTTTTCAAGTTCTATAAAAATATCTCTTTACTTTTTCTTATTCTTTTATTTATCTGTTTATATGTTTGTTTTTTTTAATGAAAAAATAGAAGTTTGCAGTCTTTTTAAATTTTTTTCTTTTAATCTAGTTATGGAAAACCTGTTTTTATATTTACAAAATTATCTTATTATTGTTATCAATTCTATTTTCATAAATTTAGTTTTAAACAAATTTTAATAGCAAAAAATTAGCTTTGAAAGTAATTTAGCAAGTTGGCTTAGTGCTATATTCTTATCAGTTCTTCAAAACAAAAGTTTCATTCAAATCAAGTTTTGTGTTTAATAAAAGTTGAGAAAATTGAACTATAGTTATAGAACAAATAAACACATATATATGTACCTTAATTAATCAAAACATTAAAATATGTATTTTATAACAGTTAAAATTAATTGCTAGTTGTTAATAGTAAAAAATATAATTAATCAATCAAAGTCTAAATAAATTATTAAAATGTAAAAAATAAATTAAAGTTATGTTGGTATGCAATGTCTAATATGTTTGTATTAAATTTACGCCTAATATAGTTTCATTTTTTTGTATTTAGGGAATTATATTAACATATGATGTAACAAGACACGATTCGTTTGTAAATGTCAGAAAATGGCTTCGATATGTAGAGGAGGTATTCTGAGGTTTTTCTGATCAGAGAAATTTTAATGCCAGAGCATTTTAAAACCAGGCAATTTTTTATCTCATTAAATTTTGTATATTGAACTAGACAAAAAAATACATCCCACAAAAGCTGCAAAAACTGAACTATCTTTGTTTTACTACTTAATAAACATAACAATTAAAAAATGTATTAAAGTTTTTTTTAACTAAAAACAAATAAAGGTTTTTTATAAGCACAAATAAAAACTAAAAAACGTATAAGTGTTGCACAAAGAAAACTTTAAACAATTCACATTATTCTTTACAGAACATTGAATAATCAAAAAAATCTTCAAAAAAAGCAAATGATTTAGAAGTTTTTTTAATTTGGCGTAGAACTTGCAGAAACTATTCAGAGCTTTTGAAAATTGTCACAATAAAAATAGGCTGTGCTAAATTAGCAACAACATTGGTAAGCGAAACACCAGTTATAAAATCGAATAACTTTTGAAAAATTTTTCCAGAGCAATTTCTTTTCAACTTCTTTTCAATTTCTTTTCAGGTTTAATTCTATTGGAAGTTTAAAAAACTTCTGATACCATTATATCCGAAAAGAAGCTGCTGCAGAATCCTCTTATAGTGTTTATATCTAAATAACACTGAAACATTATAAAAGACGGCTAAATGCATTATAATTACATTTATGATTTTTTTCTTCTTGCATTTTTTTGGATCAAAAAAACGTTGTATTTTTTAAAAATGTTTTTTACTTTTTTGAGCAATTTTTTAGTTTTATTTTGGCATAAATTTTGGAATAGTGTTTTTTCATTCTATTATATATATAAATATATGTATATACTCCAATAATATATTATAGTATATGCACAATTGTTTGAATAAGACACCAATTTTAATTTATATTTTTAATAAAATATATATATATATATATATATATATATAATATATATATATATATATATATATATATATCCTAATTAGAAAACTTAGAAATATAACACTAAAACCATTTAGACAAAAAAAGGAAGTTAAAATTATCTAATAAGTATAGAGGGCTGCTCAAACTGTGTTACCTTTCCATTAATAAGAAAAAAATTACCTTTAAACGTACCAAAGCAAAAAGAACTAAATCAATTTTAGTTATTTTTTTAAATTTTGATCTTTCTTTTTAATTTAAATCTTAAATTAAAATATGAATAAAGATATTGCCATTAAGTTTAATTATAGTAGCTTGACAATGAATTTAAATATCAAATATTTCCCAAAAAAAATCAAAAAAAAGAAACCCCTGCATTGTTTTTCCACAAAAAAAAAGAACCAAAAAATAAGTCACATCTTTAATAATGATGTGCATTAGACACAATATATAGTCAATTGCTACATTCTTTAAATAATTATTGTCTAAAGCAATGCTTTTATAATCAATTAATCATTAACCCTTTTGTAACAAGATGCAAAAAATTTTAATTATAAAAAATATAAAAAAACCTGACATCAACTTTGTTTGGCGCTCTTGTGCCAACCTGAATTTCACAGATCTGAAATCATTTTAGATTTCACGGGCTGAATATACATATGAATTGTGCTTGTTTGAAGTTTATTTTTAATGTTGCAAGAATTGTATTGTTTGTGAAATTTTTTGTTGAATTAAATTGCTTGTTTTTTTCTCCTGGCATCTCTTAACATAAACCTGGCAATCCTTGTATTCAAATGTTGAAATTTGAATGCTATAGCATGATTTTTTGCATATGGAATTTGAATGCTATTGTTTCAGTGGATATTATTTTTAAAAATATTTATTTTAGTTTGCTGATGGAAATGTTAAACTAGTGCTCCTCGGAAATAAAAGTGATTTAACAGATGCAAGAAAAGTGACAAAAGTTGAAGCTCAAGCTGTATGTGAAAGATGTTTTTTATTTTATTATATAATTTTAGATTATTTATTAGATTGTTACTTCTAAATTTGTATATACAAAAATACAAAATAACTTTATAGAGTAAAAAAATTGCTTGTTTTTATTACTAGTTTTTTTTTCTTTTTTTATTATTGTAGAAAAGTAGCCAATCGCATTGTTCATATTAACTTTTAGCTAATGAGTATTTGTACGAAAGTTTTGCATGTAATTTTCATGAAAATACAAGAAAGTATATTTATAGTTATTTTAATGGTTCAAAAAAGCTGCTTTTTTTTAAATATTTTTTTCCAATATCATGCATGTGGTATGATGCTTTTTTATCATATAATAAAATAAAATAAAAATAAAATAAAAATCAGTGTTGTATATTATTCATCAGTTGTAGTACATTATTCTTACCCTGAATTTAAATTTGGTATGAGTAGTTAGTGCTCATCAATGTAGTATATTATTCTCACCATGAGCTTAAATTTGGTATTATTAATTAGTGTTTATCATTATAGTATATTATTCTCACTTTGAATTTAAATTTGGTATGAGTAATTAATGTTAATCAGTATAGTATATTATTCTCACCATTAATTTAAATTTGGTATGAGTAAATAGTGTTCATCATAGTAAGCGACTGGGGTTGATATTTGACCGGGGCCGGGGCCAGGTTTGATAAAACATAGCCGGGGCCGGGTTTATGACCGGGGCTGCATTACTATTGATATTCCTTTTAAAATATATTATTTTTATTTAAAATTCATGATATATTTTATATAAAGGTATATATATCATCTCATCGTCATCATCATCATCACCATCATCATCTCTACATCATCATCTCTACATCATCATCATCATCATACTCATCATCATCATCATCATCATCATCATCATCATCATCATCATCATCATCATCATCATCATCATCATCATCATCATAATATCATCATCATCATCATTATCATCATCATCATCATTATCATCATCATCATCATCATCATCATCATCATCATAATATCATCATCATCATCATCATCATCATCATCATAATATCATCATCATCATCATCATTATCATCATCATTATCATCATCATCATACAGTTAATGATGATGATTAAGATGATTATGATGATGATGATGATGACAATGATGATCATCATCATCTTAATCATTGGCATCATTATCATCTTCTTTGATACACACTATAAATATAATTACTACTCTCATACTCTCTCTAAGATCATTGCTTCTTTTCCTATCTTTTAAAGACACCATATATCCATCTGATCTACTTTGTTCTTTCTAATTTGTTATTGTAAATATTTATGAATTATATTATATTTGTATATATTATTTTTGTGACTTTTTCTTATATTTTTTAAACTTATTAAAAAATTATTTTAATTTATTAAAAAATTATTTTAATAACAAATTTAACTTCAACAAAATAAAAAAACACAGCAACAACAACAACAACTACAAAAATCCAGCCCTGACTAGTAACCCCTGCATATTGTGTTTGTTTAGCCGGGGCCGGGTTTGCAAAAACTTTTGTTCTTAGCCGGGGCCCCGGTCACTTACTAGTTCATCAGTGTAGTATGTTATTCTCATTGTTAAAATAAACTCATAAACTTTATTGGTTTACTCTGAAAACAGAGTAGGCATATTTTATTTATTGTTTGTCATTTTTTTTTACTTAAAAAAGAAAATTTCTAACAAAATCTATGAAAAAATTATAATTTTTTTAAAATTCAATTAAAAACTGGAAAATTTTGTTTTTGTTTACATATGTGTGAACATTAAATCTTGTGTATTTAAATTACATTTAAAGTTTGGAATAAAGATGCCTAATTTAAGTGCATTTTTATTATAAATTTGTGTAACCTAAGCTGAGTTAATTTACCCCAATATTTAATTCTCTAGAGGTTTTCTTGTTCACAAGATGCAGACTTATGTTTTTCATTAAAACTCAAAAAGAACTTTTAGATATTTTTTAATTGTTTACAAAATGATAGTTTTTTTATCATTGCAATTAAAGCAATATTTTTTTAATTTTCAGATTTTTATGGATTTTTTTAAGGAGACACAGAACAAGCTAGTTTTCTAAAAATTATTACCTCATTTTAGCTGATTCTTTTTTGTAGAAATATTAGCTGAAAACCTTTCCCATAAATTTTACAGTAACTTAAGTTGTTATGTATAGTGTCATGTTTATTTTCCTGGTTAATGTACTAAGTGTACATAGGCATGTATGCTATGTGTGTATATATATATATATATATATATATATATATATATATATATATATATATATATATATATATATATATATATATATATACATATATATGCTATGTGTACTTAAGTGTCCATAAGTGTGCTTTAATGTACATAAGTATACATAAGTGTACATTAGTATACATAATTTACTAAATGTAATAATGTAATGTTATAATGTAATTTATTGTAAAAAACATTATGATAATATACATAAGTGTATATACAGCGTACACATTTATTTTCAAATGCCTTTTTTTTTAATTTTCTTTTCTAAAGTTTAAAATTCCTAATATATTATAATTAATATATTCCTAATAAAATTATAACATTACTGATAAAGATTTTGTAAAGTACATTATGATAAAATTTTTATTATTTAACTCTGGATGTTTTACACAAATTAAACTAGGAATTTTATCTTATATACATAATTATCTTTTATGCAGAGTTAACAATTGCAAATTTTAACAACAATTGTAATTATGATTTTTGAGCTTTTTTTTTATCTTACTTTGCACTAAATCAACATGACTTTATTATATAAAATTAAAAACTTGTAGCTTGCTGAAGAGTTTAAAATACAATGGTTTGAGACAAGTGCTTACACAGGTGAAAATGTTGAAGATGTAAGTTTGTTGCTTCATTGTTATTTACCTTGGATATTTTTGGTTGTTGGAATTAGTGTATAAATAATTTATAATTTTATTTATAACTACTATTTTATTTGTCAGACTATATGCTTTGTTTTCGTATTAGGCTTTTCTGATGATTACTCGACAAATATATGTTGATGTTTTGCGCTCGGAAGAAGTAATTTCTTATAAAATATTATTTTTTTTATCAAATAAAAAAAAAAAATTATATTTTTTTAGTTAATATTTTATTTTAGTAATTTTCCTTAATATAATAATATTAATTTTTAAAAATAATGTTAATATTATTATGATAAAATAAAGTTAATATTGTTATTAATATTAATTTTTTAATAAAAATAATGTTTAAAAACTTTTAAAATAATGTTATTATTTTCACTTGTTAGCATTTTAAGCATTTTTTTTTAATCAGGATTCTAAAATTACAGAAGAACTAAAAGGAAATCTCACTTCGTTTCCAACTCTTGAAAATGATTCTCCAAAGTGTACTTGTTAGTTATGGTTTTTTCGAATTTTTTATTATTATTTATATGTATTTATTGTTTTTATTTCTCAACTGGTATATTTATCATATAGGTAATGTTAGAAAATTTTTTTGTCTGAATTTTTTCAAATCCTTTTTTTTTTTTTTCATTATTTATTTGTGTATTTAAATGCGTTTTTTTAATATTATGTTCCATTTTAATGAATTTTTATTCGTTTTTATACTTCATTTTTTTTTTTTTTTTTTTTAATGTTTTTTTTTGTAACTAACAAAAAAAAAATGTATTTGAATAACTGTTTTTAATCTTTTTTATGGTATTATTTTGGGTATTACCTTTTTTTTTTGTTTTCTTTTGGTTTTAAAGCATTTCAATGCTTATTTAAATATTTATTCTATTTATACTATAGTGCATTGTATTGTTTTTTTTTAAAAAAAAAAACAATAATATAGAGGTGGTTTCCTATTTTACCTCCCTATTATTCAGCTTACCTAGGTTAATTATTTATTTTTGTGAGATAACAATGCTTTTTTAGTAGCTTTTAATGTATTATTAATATTTAATAAGAGAAATCTTTTTCAACTTGATTGTAGATTTGGATTTGGACTTTTTTTTTTCCTGATTTTATCAAAACTTTTTTTCCTTCTTTTTATTTAAGTTTAATACCTTTTAAATACCCTTAATTGGAATATTTATTTTGTGATATACATTATTTAGTATTTTTATGAAAATGTTCTTTCTTTATGTTATCCTATGTTTTGGCACATAAAATGTTACTATTTTGTTTGTTTTTTTGTTATTTATGGAATTTTATTTGAATTGTCAATAGCTTATAAATGAAGACATTTGTTTATTTAATTCTTTTTTTATGTGTCTGGTTGCAAAGAGCTAATATCACATTTCTATTAATAAAACAACTAATCTTTAATCAATATTAGTGTTTTGAAATCTAAATAGAATTATCTTTTATGTTTAAAGCCTTTTATTAAAAGGTTTTTTATAATGAAATAATTTTTTTAAATTACAAGTGACATTTCAACTGTTAGTATTGTCATGGTTACATTACTAAATTAGTTTATACAACAGATTTAAGCAATCAAGTACATCACTTTTTATTGGAAATGTTGCTATTGTGTTAAAAGAACTTTATGTCCTATAATCGACATCCTGTATTTTTTTTTATTTTTTTGTGTACTAATTAGCTGTGGTATGTTCAACCTTCCTTTCTTTGTTTTAATTTTAAAATAAAGTTTGTTTTTACTTGGTGTTGATACATGTTCAACTTTCCTTTCTTTGTTTTAATTTAAAAAGAAAGTTTGTTTTTATTTGGTGTTGATACATTACATACCGTACATACAGATAACATAAAAGTTATTTGACTTTTTTTGTTAAGAAGAAGTTTAATGGCATGTCAAAGAAAGTTCATAAAAATAAGGATGTAGTAATTACTCTTGAATATTTTTTATATTATTATAAAAATTCGAGGCATTTTTTAAAAAAATCCATTTTTTTTTAAAATATTAAAATAGCTGTCATTGTGGCTAAATGAAAGGAAAAAAAAGATTGCATTATTATTTTGTAAAGAATAATTAATAAATAATTATTTTTTTGTTATATGAATAAAGATTAATATATCAGGAATTAATTTTAGTTATATTATTTCTGATGGAAAATAATAATGCAATTAAGGTTCTTTAATTTTTTTTTTACACATCAATTTATTTTTTTAATAAAGTTAATATGCATACATACATACATACATACATACATACATACATCCATACATACATACATACATACATACATAAATACATACATTCATACATACATTAAGTACGTAAAATTTTTAAATGGTTTATTTTTTATTTATATATGTCAATACTTAAGGCTTTTTATTTTTACTGATTTTTATGTTTTTGTTGGTATTGGTTTAGCATTATTACCTGCTATAAAACTTTTCTTTTTATATTGTGTTTATTTTGTATATTTATTTATTTGACTTATATATTTATTTTTATGGAAAGCATTATTTTTTAAATTAAGTTTGTATATTTTGGATCCCAAGCAGTTGCTTGAATTTATTAGTATATTTAGTTATTACATAGATAGTCTAAAGAGTAATGGCATAAACAGTATTCGAAAAAAAACTATTTTCAAATTAAAAGTAGAGAAGTCTGAGTATAAAATATATATTATAAATAATTATATATTAAAGAATGTTAAAAAATAAATATATGCACCCTGATATTTTTTTTCTGTTTTCACCTTACTCCAAAATGTGAGACAAACAAGATCGATGCACAAAGAAACAATTTGATGGCTACCATGACTACCAGGGACCTGTTAAGCATCAAACTCAGTACTTCTCAGTTTTAGAGGGTACCTTTATGTTTAGATGACAACTTCACAAACATGCATCCTAATTTAGAGACTGGCACAAAAACTTATGTATATATATATATTTTTTAAAATTTTTACAATCTGCATGTTTTTGTTTGTAGTTAAAAGCATAATAAAGAAATTTGTTATGTTAAGCTGAAATTAACAAGTAGCAGGTGTTCTCAAAAGATTTTTAAACTTGAATCTAATTGAAATCAGAATTAAAGTTTGAAGTTATGAAGAAATCAGCAAATGGTTTTTTAAATAAAGTCACACCTCGGAAACTAATTCGAAAAGCAGCTAGTCGAGCTGATCTGCGATCTCTAAATGAAAAGGTATACAGTTTTAATTATGGGTGAAATTTGTAACCAAGTTTAATTAAAAATTGTTTTAGTGAATAATTTTTTTTTACTTAAAATAATTTAGGTTTCTCTTGAGAGAGTACTAGGTTTGACAACCACCAATTCAAATGGAATTGCTTGTAATCCTATTTCCGGAGTTGTTGCTTATCCCGCTGGGTAATTTATTTAATTAAGTCAGTTTTTTTGTGATGTTGTGTTATAGAATGCAATTTAAAATTGCATTCTATAAACTTGAATTAAATTTTAAAAATATTTATAATTCTTTATAAAACTTAAACCAGAATTCAGTTTTCAATTAAATAAAATGTTAAAACAATAATGGTTAAAAACCAGGTTTCAGTTTTCAATATATTTTTTAGGTTTAAAAACTGCAATTGCAAATCTATTTTTTTGATTAGTTTAAAAAAAAAATAAAAATGTTAATTTTTATTTTTATTAATATTATATACCTATTTATATTTTATATATACCTATTAATTTTATTGTATTTTTTATATTATTTACTATATACCTATTTATTATATATCTATTTATTTATTTATCATATATCTATTTATTTATTATATTATTTATTATATACCTATTAATTAATATTATTATAAATTTGTATTTTATATATACCTATTAGTATTATTATATACCTGTTAATATTATTATAGACCTATTTAAAAATGACATTCAACAACCATATTTTTTTATTCATTTTTGAAAGCATTTAAAGCCAATTAA
This sequence comes from Hydra vulgaris, assembly GCF_038396675.1. Classification (NCBI taxonomy): domain Eukaryota; kingdom Metazoa; phylum Cnidaria; class Hydrozoa; order Anthoathecata; family Hydridae; genus Hydra; species Hydra vulgaris. Next base: position 17,807,906 of record NC_088928.1, read on the forward strand.
TTTAACAGTTTTATTTTTAGAAAACTCCAAAACCCAACTGGTTTTTAGTGAAATTATTCAGTATTTTACCATATACCTGAAATATATGGTTTTACTTTAGGACTTTAGAATATGTGTGTGTGTGTGTTCTTAACAAAGTTTTAATTGATGAATTGTAACACAGTTGAATGATTTTTATTATGTATTTATTAATGGAAATTACCTTGTGTTTTTTGATATCCCATGATGCCTAAAATATGTTGAAATTTACCTTGATACTTTTTGATTGATATTCCTGCTTAAGATGCTGATAGAAATAAAATTACAGTATTTTTTTGATAAAATGTTTAATATCTGTTTTTATGTTTTTAGATGTGTAATTGTTCTCTACAATCCAAAGTCTGAACAGCAAAGGCATATTATTAACCAAGAGAAGTAAGCAATGTAGATTTTTTAAACTGTTAAAAATAAATATAAAATTTTTAAATGAAGCTCTATATGAGGTTTTTTTATTTGTAATGTGTTTTTTTGAGTTTTAAGACTTGTATGCAGTTTTTTTTATTAGTAATATGTTTTTTGAATTTGAATAATCTTTTAAAAGTAATTGGTTTATTTTATTTAAAAGTGATGGAATATATTTTAGAGTCATGTCAAACTTACATACTTTTTCTTTCTAATACAAGGATTACGCTCAAGGATGTTAGAAAACAATATAAAACTACACTTTACAACTTAAAGATAATTTTAAACTAAAAAAAACAATTTTTTAAGAAATTGTTTTAGTTTGTTCTCAAAACAAAACTGAAAAAATATTGCAAATATGTTGATTTGACGTATTATTTTTGCAAAAGAAGCAAAAAATAATCAATTTAACAAAGTTTTAAAAACTAAAGCTCTGTTACATAAGTGAATTATTTTTGAAATAATTCGTACATGTGTATATGCGTAATGCTGAAAAAATATAAAGAAATGTGTATATGCGTACATGCTGAAAAAATCTTTTTTCAGCATGTACGCATATACACATTTCTTTAGTGATATAAATAATGTACCAGCTAAGTTCTGTTTCTAAAATACATGTTTTACCAAAGATGAAGTTCAATGTTTGGTAAGTGAATTTAAAACAATAAAAAAGTCTTTCAAATGTTCGAAAGAACAAGCACTTGCAGTTTATCTATTTTGGTTAAAGATTGGTCTTGATCAAAATTCAATTGGTTTTTATTTTGATTTGTCATGTCATGGAAAGGTCAGAAATATTGCCACCAGATAAGATAAGCCTCTTTTTACATCAGATAAGAGTCTCGCTTAATGCTTATTTTATTGGCAAAAGTTTAGTAGCAAAATCATAATCACAAAAAGATTGGTTATTAAATAACACAGATATGTTTTGACTTTAAAGAACAACAGCTAGCAATTATAGCTGATGGTATTTATTTATTCTGTGAAAAAAAGTTCAAATAATTCTTTAAAAAGAAACTGTAAAGTTATGCTGTTAATGGTATATTTAAGCAATCTTTTAAATTTTTGGAAAAAATAAGGAATACAATGCTTCCTCATATAATGGTGTTAGAATAGCTACTTCTTTGGTTAGCTTTTTTCATTTAAAATATATATCTGATAAAAAAAACCAGCAAAGTTATGTTACAATTAAAAAAAACCTTTAATTAAATGATGTCATCATTTTTACTATTACTACATTTTTATTTACTTGTGTTTAGGTTACACAAGGTTATTTTGCTCAAGTCCATTGGTTTGTTATACTATAATATATCATGGCCGACACCGCCGGGAGAGCCAGGGGGTCATCCACACACACATACACTTTTTTATAAAATACTTTTTTTTTTTGATTTAAAAATTTAAAGATATAGAACATTTCAAGCATATATGCAAACATGTATAAATGTTCTCAAAACATCTAAAAAGATGTGGTCAAATTGTCATAACTAAATATTATATACGTGGTCAGAGTGTGATCGGACAATGTAAATATTCTACTGTTTTGGGTGCCAAAGATGCACTTCGTAGATTGACCAGATGCTAAGCAGTTGATAAAGCACATTCTGATTGCACTGAAGTTGCAGGTGTGCACATGTTCTTGTGTGCGAACTCTAAAGTAGCATAAATTTAATTTCCTTTTTCCAGGTTTTAAAAGATTTTTGTCAGAGAGACAAACTAATAAACAAGTTTGATAAGTTCTGTTCTATATAAAGGAAAACATTGTATTTAAGAGTTATAATAATCATTGTGTATGGTTCAATACCCATTAACTTATTATTATTTTAACTTTATTCTTTTGATTTTAATTTAATATTTTTAACTTTGATATTTTGATTTTAATCTTTATCATATTACATTACTTAATATTGATTTAATTAATTAATTGATTAAGTTGCACTGCTTTTACTTATTACACTGTTACTAATATTATTATAACTGTTACTATAATAATATTATTATCTATTTATAGTTTTCATATGGTTTAATTTAGGAAGACAATCACTTGTTTGAATTTTTCAGGAGATGGAAAATATCTTGCATCTGGAGAAGTATGTAACTTTTTTGTTTGTTTGTTACTTACTGCAAAGTTGATATTACATTAATAATAAACATAAGATAACAATATAATATAGTTATATGATGATGGAAAGAGCAAAATAAAAGTTCACATGGTAATATAAATTAAAATTTGATGATTTAATTTCTCAATAAAATACCATTCACAATGTCTGCACAATTTTCAACAGATTGCTTTTTTTTTCCGATACCATTATAACTTCATATTCTAGAAAATCAGTCTATATGTAAAAAAAAAATAGTGAATGTATTATGGTGTGCAAATCTTTATCTAATGATAATTTCATATCCTAAAAAATTAGTAGTCTTTATGTAAAAAAAAAAAGCAAATGTATTATGGTGTGCAAATCTTTATCTAATGATAATTTCATATCCTAGAAAATTAGTAGTCTATATGTAAAAAAAAAATAGCAAATGTATTATGGTGTGCAAATCTTTATCTAATGATAATTTCATATCCTAGAAAATTAGTAGTCTATATGTAAAAAAAAAATAGTGAATGTATTATGGTGTGCAAATCTTTACTTTATGATAATTTCATGGTGTACAAATCTTTATGATGTTTCATTTCCAAGGAAAATAAGTAGTCTATCTGTAAAAAAAAAAAAAAAGTTAATGTATTATTGTGTACAAATTTTTATGCTATGATGATTTTATATCCTAAAGAAAAAGTAAAGAAAACACTCAAGAAACATGGCTTCTCCATGGTGGCTCCTATTAAACATTACACTGGCAAGAATATACCTCAAATTGTTTATTAAGACATTATTAGACTTATTTATTTGTTCCAATTTTACGCTGATATGAGGCGCATGTTCTTACTCCCTTAAAGAGGGATCAGCCAACTGGTTGCAACAGCAATTCACACACCAAGTAACATATCAAAGATCAAGAATACAATTTAGAGATGTGTTTGTGAGAGATGACCATTTTTCTCTAACCAGAAAAACATCAACTAATTAGAAGTCTTACCAAGTCCAATGCTGAGCTTCTGACATCTAGGCTCAAGTAGTAGAACTTATTACATGACAACCTGTAAGTCTCAGATTAGGGAAAGTGTCAACTTTTTTAGTTATCAAGATACACTGTGCTTCTACAACAATATGGCTTGTCTATTCAAGATTGTAGGTATAGGCTATTACTATCCTGGAACTTTAAAATTGCACCTCATAATAAAAAAAACTGATTTAGTCCACTTTGAGCCACAGAGTGAGCCACAAAGAGACTTACTCTGTGACTCACTCTGTATCTTGATGTTTGCAGAGTGTCTTGAAGTTCGATGACTATGGGTGGGGGATCATCAGAGAGTCAAAATGGTGTCATTCCTGAAAATCAGATGAGTTGCTAAACATGACAGAGAAAATAGCTTGAAACATTTTGTTGCAGTTTTTTTTTTAAATTTCAGTTCACCTCCCCAAGGCAGAGAAGGTCATTACAGACAAGGAGGCTACTTAATTTTGGTTATAACCCTCTCTCAACTTTATAATTCCGAAACACGAACCTTGACGAAGAAGGCCGCTGCGTGGAGAAACAAGTTGAGTGTGGTACTACCAGGGATGTGGTGTGGATCAAACTCTAAACTTCTCACTTATGAAGCAAACGCTTTACCACTTCACCACTACCGCGTTAGTAGTTGTTCTAGGCTTTCTATTTAATCACAAATCACAGAACTATATGCAGTTGTTTCAGATTCTTGTAAAGAACTTTGCCAAAATGTGATGTAAATATCTTTTAAAGTTCATATCCTTGATGCAGAATGTCTTTTAAAGTTCATATTCTTGATGCACATTGTGAAAAATGTAATGCAGAATGTCTATTAAAGTTCTTATTCTTGATGCTCATTGTGAAAATTGTGATGCAGAATGTCTTTTGAAGTTCATATCCTTATTGCTCATTATGAAAAACTCAAGGAGAGTATGAGAGCTTACTGAGCGGAACAATTCATACTCTTACATCAAGAAATATTAGAATATAAACATTACCACAAAAAACATTATTATGAAAACATGATTTGAGAATGCATTTGGAGGCTTCTTTAAAAAACACATTTGTACACAAATCTAGAAAATAAACACATTTTAGAACTTATTTCAGTGATTGTTTACATTCCTTGTATATTTACCATGCCATTGTTTTTTTATTCAAATGCATGAATCAAAGTATAATTTATTTGTTTTATCACAAAAAATTATATTTCTAGATTGTGACCATAAAATTAAAGTTTTGCTGAATGTTATTCCATAAAAGGAGGTGTTAGGGACAGTGATAACAATAGGGACATAAACCAGATGAGTTTTTTGGATGTGACAATGTGACAGGGACAGCTAATAGACCAGTAAAACTTTTTTTTCCAATCAAGTATGACTCAGGCCAATATAATTAGTGACGATTTGATTTGACTGTGACATTACCTGTTACAGTAAATCATGTTAAAAATAAACCTGAAATTTTTTTTGACAAAAGCACTTAAGATGTAATTGTGCAACTTTATGAAAATGCTGCATAAACAGTTTATGTTTTACATTGTCATGCTATACTGAAAATCTGTAATATTGATGCTCAAAACTGCACTTTTTAATAAATGTTGTAATAAAAACTTTAACAAAAATTTGTATTTTTTATAATCTTTGAAGATTTTGTCTAGTTATATGGCTATTTTACATCCTTAGTGTTGAATTTACCCAGTGTATTTTAGGTACACACACTCACACACATATATTTTTGTAAAACTTTCACAATGTCCCTAATATACCCCTATCAGAGGTGGAATAGTATATAATGGAATAAAATAATCTAAAACACTTAGTGTCTCTATTCACCCCGCATGCAGGGTCAATACTTATTCACAGAAAAAAAAAAAATAAGGTTAGTCATTTATTTTATTTATCAAAAAATCCATAATTTCGTTGGAGCATTATATGATCATACTTAGAAATAAAAGTCACAAAGATTCTCAATAATTGGTACCATAAAAACTTTTAAAAGCCTTCCTATTCACCCTGTTTTATGGTAGTTATTTTGTAGGTTTTAGGCATAACCAGTTAAAATATAACACTTGGAAACCAGAAACTAAAATTGTGTTTCATAAATAATCATTTATTCTTTGATTATTTATATTATTTGTTTGATAATTTGTAATTATTTCATGTTTAATATTTTTTTATTCTTTGATAATTTTATAGTTGATAATTTATTATGACATTTTATATTTTGTAGTGTGGCCAACAGCCAATGGTTAGAGTTTGGGAGCTTGGAGAAACTATAACCCAAATCTCTGAATTAAAAGGTCATAAATCAGGAATTATTTCTGTGGTTAGTTAACAGTTAAAATATCACTTTTTATTCAATAAATATGATATATATGATATATAAATATGTGTATATATATACATATATATATGTGTATATATATACATAAATATATATATATATATATATATATATGTATATATATATGTATATATATGTATATATATATATATGTATATAAATGTATATATATGTATATATATATATATATATATGTATATATATATATATGTTTCAAATATTTGAAACTGTTGTAAACTAGGTGAAAGATCTCTTGTTTTCCTATCTGTAGAGTCATTGTTTTGATTTTATTTAATTTCACAATTAATTACTGTATTTTGCAAAAATATACAATGAGGACAACAACATTGATAATAAGCAAAACAGAAAAAAAAAAGTATTCAAAAATATTGGTCAGTTTTAGTTTTTTGGAAATCAAAAATTCAAAATTCTTTGGTTGTTTAACTATTTTAGTTTAAATTTTGTTTTTGCTGTTTTTTACATTTATAACTAGTTATACAACTTATATAAATGTTATATAACTATAGTATATTATATTTGTTATATATTATATATATATATATATATACATATATATATATATATATATATATATATATATATATATATATATATATATATATATATATATATATATATATATATATATTATAGTTATTACATTTATTTATAAGTAGTAGTTTGTAAAAAAGCTCTGCAACATCAAATTTTTTATGATTATTTTTGCATTTAGGTTAATTAGTTTATTTTTTCATTTCTTAGTTTTTGTTTTTTTATGTTTTTTTTTTATTATTTAAATAAGAATTGTAGATTGTGGTGATAGATTGATGTCCCAGCTTTAATTCTGGGTATATTGGTAAAACCACCAAACATAACAAAAAATATAATGATTGGTTTTCAGTGAGGTGAGCGGTCAATTCGACTGTTCATGGAATTAGTGGTCAATTTTTTTTTTCCCAGTCAAAATTTTAATCTTTTCATTGTTTAAATTTTTATCTTAGTAAATGTGTGAATTTTATATAAACAAAAAAAAATTAATGTTTGAAAATTAATGAATTTGTATTCCTTTTAAAACAATACTTTTAAACAAAATCAATTTTTTAAGTGGAAACTAAAATAACTAACATTCAAATTACCAGCTTATGTTAATAGTTTAAAATAACTCTCTTGTGCAAAGATTTCCATTCAATTAAAAAAGGAAGTCTGATACCATCCAACTTATTTAATTTTGAATTTTTTTACAATTTTCGTAAAATGTTAAACTAATTACTTAGTATTAAAATAATTTGTTTTGTGAAATGTATATTTTACAGTTACTTATGTTACATAAAACAAAGTTTTTACTAAGACTATATATTCTAATATATATTTAGTCTGATTCCTTGATTAATAGAAAGAGAAAAAAAATTACCCAAATGCACAATTGATAATTTTAATTCTATTTAAGTATATATTTATTCATTATTAAAAATAAATTTATTCATTGCAATGATTTCACAAATGGTGGAAAAAGCTATAAGAAAAATAAATAAAAAATTGAATGAATGAAATAGTACAGTTGGAAAAGAAAATGTTCTTAGTTACATACAACTATTACAAATATAATGATGTTAGAAGAAAAATAATTGTATATTTTATATCTCTGCTCATTAAAATGGTTTTTTTTTTTAAAATGCTGCAGACTTGCGCAGACAACAAAACTTACTCCAGCAGTGAAATCAAAATATTTCAAATCAGCTAAACTAAACTACCATATGTCTGCTGAAAATTGGGAAAATTGTTTATTGCAACAATGTTGTTGATTTTGTTCATATGAGTTTGTTTGTTTTTTTTTTGTCTTTTTTTTTTTTTTCCAGGTTTTTTTTTAAATTGGAATGTATCCCAACTCAAAATAATGATGGATAAGTCTTTATTCAACGCACAACTAGTATCCAAAATGCATATTTTGTTTCCTAATACATCCAAATACATCTTTATGCTTAGTTCTGACCTGTGTCATAAAGCTAAATCTGTTAAAGTATATTTAAAGGCAAAAACGTCAATGTTTTATCATGATCAGGCAATTCTTTGGACTTAAACCTAATAACATCTTTAAACTCTTAAAGTGAAAATCAGGTAGGAAACTTTAACCAATAAAAGAAGTCTTATAGAAACCCTAAATAATATTTCCACACAATGATCAGGAATTAAAAGTAAATGTAAAAAGTTCAAGGCTCAATTTAACGGTCAGACATCGCTGCTGCCCCCTCACCCCCTGTACTATTTTTGAGATCTGATTTATGGGGGCAACCAACCATTATTCATTTTTACTGAAAAAATCAACAATGGTTTGTTGCCCTCCTCTGGCAGGTCTCAAGAATGGTCCAAGGGGTGGCAATGTCTGCCCGTTAAATTAAACCCTTAGAGTTGAATCTAAAGTATGCCAACATAGATATAAACAGTTATTGCCGCAAAAGGTGGCCCTGTCAAAAAATAAATTTTTTTAAACAAATGCTTTAAAATAGTAATAAATGTTGATTTTATTTAAAGAAAAAATTTGAGTTAATACGTACCATTGTAAATATAAAAATTTATTAATTTAAAAAAATGTAAAATAACTCATAATGATTAATATGATAATTTTTATTCTCTCTATATATTTCTTAAAATTTTGATTTGAAATGTTGTTTTTCAGGAGTTCTCTCCTAACCAGAAGCTTTTGGTATCAATAGGAGACCATCATGACATGTTAGTCAATATTTGGAACTGGAAGGTATGTAGCATTCAATGACGCTTTTATTTACAAATAATTTTTAGCTGCTTTAACTAAGTATAGGTTGCTAAAATAAATGGATAAATTATTTTTTTCTGTTTTTCAGATTATCATTTTTTTTTTTTATCTTCGCTTCCAAAAAGGCTTCAAGCAACCACTAATTAGAGTTAGAAGTTACAGGGAGAGAAAAGAGGAAGATTATAGAGCAAGATAACAATTAACAGACGACTTAAAGTATTGCAAATTATATGAATCAGGAAAGCAAGATGAAGGAAGTAAATTCCAAAGAACCGATGTTCTAGGAAAACAACTAGATAAATAATAGTTTTTGGAGCACTTAGAAACAGTCACAGGAAAAGGATGAGACATGAGAATGTATTTTAGTAGATGGCACAAGAGACACTAGGTCTTTAGAGCAGTGCCCATTATAGTAATTGTAGAAAAGAGAAAAAGAAGCAACATTACAACGATGTGATAATGGTTGGAGGTTGTCTAACTATGTTAACAATGCGTTTTTGCACCTTGTCTAAAAGAGAAAGGGCATCATTAGAACATCCGCCCCAGATATGCAACAGTATTCCATACAAGGCCGGATTTGAGATTTTTTTTTTTTAAACATCTTCGTTTCCAACAAGGCTGCAAGCAGCCACTAATTAAGTTGAAAGATACTGAAAGAGAAAAGATGAAGATTGTAGAGCAAAATTACGATTTACGGACGACTAAAAAGATTGCAAATTATATGAATCAGGAAAGCAAGATGAAGGAAGCGAATTCCAAAGAGCTAATGTTCGAGGAAAAAAACTAGACGAATAAGCGTTTTTGGAGCACTTAGGAACAGTCACAGAAAAAGGATGACACTTAATTAAATTGAATGACAAGTAACACGAGAATGAATTATAGTAGATGGCACAAGAGACGCTAGCTCTTTAGAGCAGTGCCCATTATAGTATTTGTAGAAAAGAGAGAGAGAAGCAACATTACGACGATGTGATAATGGTTGGAGGTTGGCTGCAAGAGCAGGTCCAACTATGTTTACAATGCGTTTTTGCACCTTGTCTAAAAGAGAAAGGGCATCATTAGAAGATCCGTCCCAGATATGGCAACAATATTCCATACAAGGCCGGATTTGAGATTTATAGAGAACGGTGATGTACTCGATGACTCATCGAGTACATCACCGTTCATAAATATAGGAAGATCTAAATTATTGCGATTACTATTGGTTGAAAAAAATTGAGTTTTATCTGAATTAAAGTTCATCAGCCACTGTGAGCCCCATGCTGTAGCAGAAGTGAGATCCTTTTCAAGCTCAAATGCCCCCTCCAAGCAATCAGAGGGTGTTGGTTTCTTATCACGGCAAGAATAAATGGTAGTATCATCAGCAAACAATGCCACCTTAGATGTGAGAATATCTGGAAGATCGTTAATGTGAATTAAAAAGAGTATAGGGCCAAGGATAGAACCTTGAGGAACCCCTGAAGTTACAGAATAAGAAGAGTGTTGTCTATCGAGGACAACTTTTATGCTACGATTGGAAAGGAATGATTCAATGATCTTAAAGATGTTGCCGGATACACCATAAGAAGAAAGCTTATGGAGAAGACCAGCATGCCAAACTTTATCAAAAGCTTTTGAAATGTCAAGAGCGATTGCCTTAACCTCTCCACCTTTATCTAATGCACGATAAAACCTGTCAGTTATTACTGTTAGCAAATCAGCTGTAGAACAAGAAGATCGAAATCCATATTGATGGTCAGAAAATAAGTTATTAGATTCAAGATGAGAAATTAAGTGTTTGTTAATTAAAGATTCAAAAACCTTGCTTATGATAGGAAGAAGACTTATGGGACGGTAGTTAAACGAATCAGATCGCTCTCCAGAATTTTTGAAGATAAGGATAACAGATGCCGCTTTCCAGCAGGCTGGAAAGCAAGACTTTGACAAGCACTTGTTGAATAGTTTTGAGAGTATAGACGACAGCTCCGGAGAACACTTCTGCAAGACAATAACAGGTATGTTGTCCAGGCCACAAGCTGTAGAAGAGTCTAGACAGGAAATCACTTTAGATACAGATGCTGGAGTGATATGAATGTCAAGCAATGGATCAACCTGTTTGTTGGCAATATCAGGTAGAACGCAACTAGTGGAATCAAGAGATGATATTGATGAAAAGTTTTTAGCAAACAATTCGGCTTTGTCTTTAGGTGAGGTGACAAAGTCTGAACCATACAAGAGTGGTGGAATTATAGATTTGCCCTTATTATTGATATTATTAAAGATTCCCCAAAAGTCACAAGAGCCTAATTTTTGAGATGAGATACGAGATTTCATGACCTGAGAATAGCGGGTTTTGGCGTTAGACAAAACCTTTTTACAATTGTTTCTAGCAGTAATAAACAGACGTCTGTTTTCTGGAGAATCGTTTTGCTGATAAATATGGAAGTAATGGTTTCGATTGGCAATTGCAGCAGCACAGTGTGAAGAAAACCATGGAGGAGAGTGAGGCTTGACCTGGAATTATTGAGAGGGAATAAAAAATTCCATGCCAGCCTGAATCCACGAAGTTATGTAAGAAGCACATTTGTCGACAGGAAGACGAAAGATTTCTACCCAAGGGCCATCACGAAGAAAATCACCGAAAGAGTCCCAGTCAGCTTTACTGTAGTTGTAAGAGGTTCGATAATAGGGGGATTCAGGTGATGAAGAAGTATGAGATATTAGTTTTAGAGAGATCAAACTGTGATCAGAAGCACCTAAGGGTGAATGTGGAGAAACTGAGCACTGACTAGGATCAGAAACAAGACATAAGTCAAGTAGAGAAGGTAAATGATTAGGGTTGTCAGGAAAGCGAGTTGGAAAGTTGACTATTTGAGTTAGGGATTGAGAAAGGCAAAAGTTGTGGGCTTTAATGCCTGCCGAATTACTGACACTAGAGCCAAGCCATTCAGAGTGGTGAGCATTGAAGTCACCAACAACAATTATATTAGCTGATGGATAAAGAGAGAGGGCTTGGTCAATATGATCAGAAATAACATCAAAAAGTGTGCAGTCTTGAGATGAAGGAGAGCGATATAGAACAAAGAGAAAGGCAATAGAGTGAGGTGGTGCTAAACGAAAGCACATGAAAGAATAGTCTGTGGATTCAAACCTAGTTTCACGACAAATAGGTGAATTCTTACGAATGTAAATGCCGAGGCCAAGCATGTGATTATTGGAGTCTTTACGAATTAGAGGAAGATAACCATCAACACTAAGATCACAAGATAGGACAGCTGAACTCAAATTAGACTCACAAAGAGCAAGTAGGTCTGGTGAACTTTGCAAGAGATAAGACTCAACAGAAGAAAAGTTACTTCGAAGACCACGAATATTAGTGAATGATAGGTTTAGAGAACTTGGTGATGATGATAGTTTTTTGTTTTTATTAGTTTTTGGTACTTTATTCATTTTTAAATTAGATTGAAGAACTTGACTCAAAGCATAGATAGTACTCAGAACACTGTTTAATAGCCCAGGCAATTGCCTCATTACTACTAATAAACCCTAAGCCATAACAAAGGGCTCCAAATGTTGCCTCCGCAATGCACACCAAAAGTACAAACAGGGACACCATCCATGTGCAACATGGCACTGTTAATACTTTGATATTTTTCAGCTGTTGATGGAATCAGCCTCTCTGAGAGCTACCACAGTTTGGGAAACCGGACTACCAGCCGACCTCAGAACCATAAAACTGAGTTTTAGAGCTGTACCCTCATTAGGAGATGATAGAATGAGTTGCCTAGTCATAAAAACAGAGACACAAGCAAAACCCATGCATTGAGTCAAGAAGATCCAGCATTCAACATCCTAAACTGGAAACAATGTATTAAAAATACATCTGCGCCAGCCTAATAGATAAAGAAGGGGTGCGAGGCTGGTCAACAGATAGAATCTATTTACCCATTAAGTCTTTGCCTAGGAGGCCTTCTGCAAGACAGAAGCCGGGTGCATTTAACATCTGCCCTAGATGAGTATTTTTATCGAGACACCATCTCTAGCTTTTACTCAACCAAGAGCCCCAAGGCAGGAAGTGTTTTAAATCGGAGTTGGCATCTCCTAGCCTTTGCCTAAAAAGGTGTATCCTACAAGGCAGCAGGACATGAAGCAGATTGTACTGGGTTTTTTATTTATAGAGATAGAGAATAGAATCCGGAGTAAGAAAATGTTTAGCTCGATAAAGAGATGCAACCTTAGCAAATGCTAATTTTGCAACTGATTTGATATATTGTTTCCAAGAAAGATTGGAAGTAAGAGTTAATCCTAGAAGATGAAGGGTAGATGACTCATCGAGTACATTACTGTTCATAAATATAAGAAGATCTAAATTATTGTGATAGAAGTGAGATCCTTTTCAAGCTCAAATGCCCCCTCCAAACCATCAAAATGTTTTGAAATTACAGTTATAATAAACATATAATAGTTAAAACAAGTTAATGTATTGTTAAAGGTTGTTAATCATATTATTTATAATCATACTTTATTTTATTTTTAGGGAGGACATACAGTTGCATGTAACAAATCAGGGTGTCGGGTATGTGTCTATTTCATTTAGTTATAGTTATGTTTAGTTGCATATGTATATATATATATATATATATATATTTTTTTTTTTTTTTGTTATATTTTACGAGCTGATGATGCTGGTATCCATAACCCAGTGAAAATTTCTCAATATAAATTATTATTTGTATTAAGAGAATTTGTATTGTTTGATGTTTTCTTATTAATATATATATAAATATATATATATATATATATATATATATATATATATATATAAACGCATATATATATACACACATATATATATATACACACACATATATATATATATATATATATATATATATATATATATATATATATATATATATATACACATATATATATATATATACACATATATATAGGCAATTCCTTGAGAAAGAGGTAAAGTAGAAAAATTATTAAAACACATACTAAACTCCATAACTCTTTTTTAACTATTTAAAAATACTTTTAAGCAAAATATTTATTTAAAAAAATCATTTTATTATATCATAGCAAGGTTTTAAAGTTGTAGGGGTTGTATTAATTGTATAATATTTATATACAGTCTTGTTGTGAAGCGTTAAAAAATCGTATCGTGAAACCACAATCGAGAACTTCAAAAAAACAAAGTTTATAGTGCATTTTTTTAACATAATTTACATGGTTTTTATTAATACTTTTTTCTTACATCATTGATTGTGTCGTTTTATTAATATTGGATTTTTTGTTACGAATGTTACTAAAAAGAAAAACATAAAAATGCTTGCAAAATTTCAAGTAAAAACAATTAAATGCTGCAATAATAATATCAATATGTGCTTAATACTCCAAATGATTTTTTTTTTTTACCATGCCGTTCGCTACATTAAGTCTGACAGAGTTGTTTTGTTCAGGTGCGATAAAATTACATAGCGTGACATTGCGACTGTCACGCTACGTAGAGTTAATTTTTGAAAAGAGTTGAAGACTTTTATGCCGTAACTTTTGCATACTAAGTTGAATGATAATATTTCACATTTCTGAAAAGTTTCAAGTCATTTTCAGTTCATTTTTAATACCTTAAAGAGTGTCTAATGTTACAACTGTCACTCTCACAGGATAAAATAATAACACTAGGTTTTAAAATTTTTTGAAAAAAAATTTTTTTGAGAGGTTTTTCAAGACCCTTGAACTAAATGTTTAGGTCTTTAATATTAACAAAAAAAAGTTTTTTTTTTAAATATTGTATAGAAATTTCATAAACATTGATCATTTCACATAAAAAAAAGTTTATTTTAGATTTATTGCATAAAAATTGATGTATTTAATGAAAAAACAAATGAAAAAAGTTTCCTATAATTTTTTAAAATTGGGAATTCTAATAACTTATTAAGATTAAAAGTTCTTACTTTGTTCAAATTTAAGAAGTTCTTACTTTGTTTAAATTTAAGAAGTTGACTTATTTTTGATAAAATTTTTGTGTGCTAATATTAGGGGCTCATTAAATGTTTATGAGTCTTGAGGAATCCCTAAAAATATTTTTTATTCAGAAATTTTTTACATCTTGTGTTATTTTTTTGTATAGAACATTTCAAATATTCATATACATATATATACATAAGTGTATGTGTATATGTATATATATATACATATTTTTTTATGTAAATTTATATATATTTTTTTCTTTTCTGTATTTTATATAGTTTTTTTTTTAGGTTCGGTCTGTGTCATTAAGTGAAAATGGACAGTATTTGGTGACAGTTGGTAACAGACATGTAAAGTTTTGGTACCTGAATTCTGAAACTTCTTCAACAGTATGGATATATGGTTTTATATGTTCATTTCTGTATACATTTTTTTATAAGCTGAGATGCTTTCACTAAATTATAATGTATTGTAGTATGCGTGCCCAAAAAATTATAATTTTTTTCCTTATAAATCATGGAATCATAAAATAAAACAAAATATAGATGATTCTAATTTAAATGTAGTAACAAATTAGTTCATTATTTCTTCACAAAAATACAATAGATAAAAATTTTTGCATGCAATAATATTTATAAAACTAATGTTATATAAAAGAAGCTTTATTTTTTTCTGTCATCCATATTTATATTTATATATTTTTTAGTTTTAAAAAAACTTGGATTTACACAAATATCTTTGCATCAAATTGCATTGCATGAGTCGTAATAGATTAAAATAAAAAATAAAAACTTGTTGAATTTTAGCAGAACATCCCAATTGCTCCAATTACAGGTCGTTCTGGTATACTTGGTGACCAACGAAATAACTGTTTTACAGATGTGATGTGTGGGCGTGGAAAGAATTCTTCATTTACATACTGTGTTACTAAGTCTGGATTATTATGTCTTTTTAGTGAAAAGCGCATTTTGGATAAATGGGTTCAGCTTAAGGTATTTCTTATTTATACTAATTTTTTATTTCATATAAATTTTATCATACTAGCAGTAAGTGTAATATAAGGTGTATATATATATATATGTATCATACTAGTAGTAAATGTAAAATAAGGTATATGTATATATGTGTGTATATATATCAGGCTTGGACATAAATGGCATGCGATTGCACTCTGTAATTGAACACACCAACAATTTTTTTCTTCACAATTTGACCACGGCTGTTTTAATGTTTTAACTATTTAAATGCAATAAAAAAATCATTAAGTTATGAATAACATTTTACCATTGATCTTTTCTAACATTTTTATTTTAAGCGAAGACTTTTAATAAAATAAAAAATTAATTATAATTGTTAAAATAAACACATTTTGTTGTAAATTAAATATGTAAATTTTTTAGACATGTACTTTTTATGATAAATTTAAACATTTGAAACCATTTTTCCATGTCTTTCATAAGATTATCTTTTATAGGATTACTTTTTTTAAACACTTTAAATTATAAGTTTAATTGCTTTATTGTTTTGCTTCTATTTTTACAAAGAATTGTTTAAAAGTTTTTTTTTAAAACTTGACTTACTAATGAAATGATTAAAAATTACTTTTTTAAAAAGACTACATTATTATTAAAAAATTTTTTTTTTTTTTGCGCCTAAAAAAAAATGTTTATACAATTTAAAAATATTATATTTTTTTTAATTTCAATAATTTATAGAAATTATAGAATTATAGAAATGACACTGTAACTCATAAGAGTTGTAACTGAAATTACGTAGAATTTCAGTCTATAACAGCCAATAAATTTAACAAGGATTAAAAACAATATACAAGATCTGAGGTTATAATTTAAAGTGTTTATCGATGAGGTTCTTAAATTGATTTATGTTTTTTGACTCGACAATTTCTTGTTTTTGTATATTCCAGTCATTTACAACTCTATTTCTGAAAAAATTTTGTCTGATGGTGTTAAACTTGTAATTATTTTGTGTTTTTATTAACTCCTCATGCATTTTTAATTTATGAACTCTTGCTCAACCCTTAGTATTAAAATATTTAATTCGGTTATGCAAATTTATTTCGTCAATTCGTTTTACTAATTTGAACATTTGGATTAAATCACCCCGCCTTCTTCTGTTTTTTAATGAAGGCAATTTTAGTTTTAAATTTCTTTCTTCCTGACCATAACTAACTAGGCATGATATTTTGGTCGCTCTATTTTGAACTTTTTCAAGTCTATTAATTTCTCCTTTCCAATAGGAGTTCCTTATAACTGCTCCATACTCGTTATGGGTACTTTCATCTATATATTCAAATGCGTGTTTAATTTTTCCTATTTATTTATTTGCTTTATTAATTGCATAGCATATATGGTGACTCCAATCAAAATCATTCGAGATAAAAATACCAAGATCTTTTTCAACTTTTACTTCATCCAGTATAACTTCATCAATTTTATATTTATATGTAGCGTTGTTATTTCTGAAATGCATTACTTTACATTTTTACGAGTTAAATTTTTATTGTCAGTCCTCTGTCCATTCTTTTAAAATATTGAGATCATTTTGTAAACTGTTGTTATCTGATTCTGATTTAATGACTGCTAATAGTTTAGTATCAGCTGCAAATAATTTGCCTTCATTTTTGATTTTAATTAATAAATCGTTTATAAATGTCACAAAGAATAGTGGACCTAAAACTGAGCCTTAAGAGACTCCACTATCTATTTTCTCCCATTCTGGCACAAATTTTCCAATTATTACTCTTTGTGCACTACTAAATGTTTCGTTATATCATCATGTATAAGACACTCCATTAATTTGCATACAACCGAAGTTAGTGAAATTGGACGATAATTAGATGGTTGAAGTTTGCTACCTTTTTTAATCTGAGGTATAATAAGTGCTTTTTTCCAAAGGTTCGGAACAACACTTGATTTGTAAGATTTGTTAAATAATTTTGATAAAAGCTTGAAGAGTGATTTAGAACACATTTTGAGAACTTTTGAGTAAATGTCTACTCCTATAGTTTTTTGTAAATCAAGTTTGTTGATATGAAGTTTTATTATTGCTTCTGTAAAGCTTGTATTCTGGCATTTAAAATTAAATTTGTCACAAAGTTTTGGGACGTTTGTCAAATTTTCCTTTGTGAAAATTGAAACAAAATACTTGTTCAATATACTCACTATTGTCTGTAGTGGTTTGTTTAATTGAGTGCCATCAGTCCAATATAATGCTTTTATTGATTTCTTGGTAGAAGTTTTGCTGTTAATATATGCATATACCAATTTAGGATTTAGTTGAGAATTCACTGCTAACTTTCTTATGAAATCCTGGATACTTTTTTTCACTTTTTATTTAATTTAAATTCAAATGTTTGTATGCTGTGACCAACACATAATTACTAAATTTTGTATTTCGGCACATAAACCATAACTTGCGCTTTTTTTTACATATGCGTTTTAGTTTATTGTTCATCCAAAGAGGATCTTTTATTCTCTTTTTGCTACTCAATTTCAACCTAAGAATAAACATATCGCATCCATAATTATAAATTGATAACCAAATGTTGTAAGAATTATTTGCGTTTAAATTCAGAAATTTATCAGACCAATTAACTTCTTTAAAATAATCATTTAATTTCTTGTAATCTCCTTTGTTATAAAGTAGTTTACTCATTGGCGCTTCTTTATTATTCCTATTTTCAGAATATGAATAGTTGAATTTGAGTAAGTGGTGACCGTGTTCAATCGCCCCCAAGGGTCAAAAATCAATGATTAAAAATACTCTTTTTTCACATTCAGTTATTTT
Organism: Hydra vulgaris; assembly: GCF_038396675.1. Lineage (NCBI taxonomy): Eukaryota > Metazoa > Cnidaria > Hydrozoa > Anthoathecata > Hydridae > Hydra > Hydra vulgaris. Next base: position 17,826,327 of record NC_088928.1, read on the forward strand.
CAAATCTAACACATTACTAGTCAAACCAATTTTTACTTGGAATGTTGGATAAGTAATATTTTGGAACAAAAAACAATCACTTAGACAATCTATGAACTCTTTTGCTTGAATATCCTGAATGCATTAGGAAAAACATTGTCTTCTTTTAATTTTTTTGCTGTAGATAGAACCAGAATTCTTAGTTCTGGTGATGATAACTTGACAAGTATTGCCCCTTTAGCATTTTGGATGTTTACTTTTGGTTTAAGATAAAAAATTATACCCTTTAATTGTTTTTTTTTAATTTGTATTCACTTTTTAAATAAACAACAATTTAAATAAAATTTCATTTTATATATATAATAAATGTTTTATTCGTATAATAAATGTTCATTTTTTAAACAACCATTAGAAGTAATTGGTAAAAGCGTAATAAAACGTTTTTTTTATTACGCTTTTACAAATTACTTCTAATGATTGTAACTTTAATAAAATTTTTCAAAAGATAAGTTGTAAAGTAATTTATTTCAACCGCAATTAAAAATGTAACAAAAAATAAATTTCACCTCAAGTTTGAGTTTTGTGAGTTTTATTTTAAAGCTAATATTTTCTTTTTCGTGAGGAATTATTTTCTTTTTAATTTTTTTAAATTTTTTTATAGTTTTCAGATATAAAAAAAAAAAGACTTGAAAACACTTAGCTAAACTTAGCTAAACTTTAAAACTTAAAAACACTTAGCTAAACTTTAGCTTAGCATTTCTTTTTTCAGCGTATTTTTGAAATGTTTAAATCATCAAAACATCTAAACAGTTGTGGTCAAGTTGTCAACAAAAAAAATCATTTGTGTGGTCAGAATAGCGTTCGATCGCATACCATTTCTGTCCTAGCCTGTATATGTGTGTGTATATATATATATATATATCTGTGTGTGTGTGTATATAAACTATACCATTAAGATAAATACTTATAACAGAAACAATCATTTTTGGTATAATTTTTTACATTAAGGGTATAATTTTTTATCCCCTTAATGTAAAAAATTAGTAGGATATATGATATACCCTTAAAGATAGATATTTCTATCTTTTTTTAGTGAGTACACTTTTTGGGTGAGTATACTTATTATTTAATTGTTAATTAAACATATCTAAACAGCCATATGAAACATGTTTACATAACTTGAACTTTTATAAATAAACTAAATAGGAACCTAGAAACAAATAATTATAAAATATACTTTAGTATGTAATACACAAATAAATTGCAAAGCAAGCAGTAGCAAATCCTGTAAAACATTGTAATAACAATAAAGTATGTAATACACAATTATATTACAAAGCAACCAGTAGCAAATCCTATAAAGCAGTGCGTTGAATGAGTTTAAAACACAGCTTTCTTGTTCAAGATGACTATATTAAAACTTACTAAACTCACTTAGTAAAATGCCATTGTATATAAAAGTAAATCAAACAAAACATTAGTAAAATATTTAAAAACTTTAGATTAATACAATCTTTAACAAAAAATAACCTATAAAAAATATCCGCCTGTTTTTGTATATTTTATTGTGATTGGAAATATAAAAAAACTACAGACCAAATTATAAAACAAACAAAAAGTTAAAGGTTTTAAATAGTTCAACTAAGGTAATTAAATATAAAAATAAACAACTCAACTAAGATATAAAATAAATATAGCACAAATGAGGATAATTAGTATTTTGGCATGATTTTTTTTTTAATATAAAAAAAACTATTCATAATCTTATTTTCAAATTCTGTTTTAACTCAGATGATTTGCTATAAGTGACATGGCATTACCAAACAGTTATTGGGAAGGAAATTACAAGAAAAGAAATTCCAGTAAAGTTTATGTTAACAAAGCTGTGAGCAAAAAGTTACAGTAGGATTTAAAATCAAACACTTAACAATAGAAATTTTGATCAGCAACAAAATCTGCATTAAAGGGATCAGACTTAAAAAAACATTGGGGTTACCATTTTACATAAAATTGGATACCATTAAAGGATTTTAAAAACCTGAATTTGCAACAAAAAATTGTTAGATTTTTTGCATAAGTGCATATAAACAAAGTGGTTTACCTGAGTTTACAACATAATGGTGAGTTTTTACATAAGTGTATATAAATTTTGTGATAGGTAGGTCATGCAAATACAATAATAGACTGCAGTAAATGACAAAATAAAAATAAAAAAAATGTTGTAATAAAAGAAGTTGCATTGAATTATTTAAGTAAAAATTAAGTTGCAATGGAACATAGTAATTGCTGCATACTTAAATGCACAAGATGTTATTAAATTGAAATAGGGATAGACAGAATATGTAAATATACTTTTACATTCAAGGCTGGTTGCACAAATTGCTTGGTTGTAACTGAAAAACATATTTACTGTGGATGTTCTGATGGCATTATAAGGTAATTCTAAATTATATATTTTATTAATATTATTATAAAAGAATTTTATTAATTTATAAGTACTTCATTTAAATTAGGTTCTTAAATTAAAATCTTCAATTAAAGTACTTCAATTAAAATGTACAAAAGCTTAAGTGATTAAAAATGTTACTTTTAGAGTTTTTAATCCAAGTGAAATCAAATTTATGGCCACATTACCTTTGCCTCATAAACTTGGGATTAATGTTTGTGGTAGTAAGAAGTAAGTTTTTTTTTGTGAATTTTTTTTTTAAAAATGTTGAAAATTTTAAATAAAATTATTGATACATTCATTCATTAGTCAGGCAAATATTACTGTGCAGCTAAAAAATTATCCGGATGTGGTTGCTCTGGCAGTTGACGAACCCAGGTTTATTGTAAGCTGTATTTGACTGTTTTTGTTTGTTTTTTATCTTTAACTTCTATTCTACTGACTATATATCTTTTACCATTGCTGGTGAATAGAGTTGTTAATACAAGTTACAAGTAGTATAATAAATTATTGTAAATAGAAAATAAAAAATAGTTAAAAATCAAATGATGTTTACATATTTTGCTAACATATAATTCTATATAGTTGTTTAGTCTCTTTATATTGACATCAAACTTGATCTTGTTGATAATTGTATGTTCTATAACTTGTTGAGTTGATGTTGTTTAGTAACAATAGATCACTAAATTCTCTTGGTAATTTGATATTGTTATTGCCATGCTTTTTAATTATATTGCTGAAAAAAGACTTAAATGACTGTTCATCATAATTGTTGGACACTTTGAAGTTTTAAAAGTTTTAATTTCTAGTATTGTAATTAATGTTATCAAGGTAAATAAAATCAAATTGTTTGAATAAGTTCTTGTAAAAAATTATTTTATTGCATAGTTTTAATGTTCTGCATAAGAATCATTTAAAAAACTATGTAGGTTGTATGCTTTAAGTTGTTGATTGATTTAAAATATATCTTTGTTTTGAATATTAATTTTGAGTAGTAAAGAAAAAGTTATAGTATGCATTACTAAGGCTTTGTATTTTGTGTAGTAAATTATAAGTCTTGTGCAGTAATCAAAATTAGATAGAATGATTTTTTTGAAGAATTGTAAACGAAATTTAAATGGTAAACCAAATATATTAGTTATTAAGAATAATTTTTTTATATGCTGTTGGTTTTATCTCTTTTATATGTTTGAGAAAATATAATTTACTGTTAATAATGACACCAAGCAAAGAAAGTTTATTAACTAATTCAATTTTAAACTTATCACTTAATATGATTGCTGTTGGCATTTTAGATGTATGCTTATTTGTTAAAATGATTGCTTTAGTTTTATCTCAATTGATGTAGAGTTTACAAGCATAGCACCACTCAATAAAATTATTAAATGCTGACTGAGTTTTTGTTATTAGATGGTTTATGTTGGTATCACTTGTCATAAGTGTTGTGTCATCTGCAAATAATGTTGATTAATATAATGTCATTTATTCAGATAGATCATTGATCAATATCAAAATAAAAAGAGGCTAAAATGGAACTCTGTAATATACCAATATTAACTTGTTCTTCGTTAGAATATGCATCTTTAATTTTTGTAAATATTTTTTTATTATGAAAATAGTTGCTTATTAAGTTCAAAGCATCAGTTGAAAAACCCTATTTTGTGACTAGAATCAGTCAATATAAAGACATTATCTTGAAGATCGTATCATATTTTAATAATAAACAAAATAAAAGTCAAATGTGGACATATGACCTATTGGTTATCAACTGAGGATATAATAACATAGTTAGATACATAAATAATAGCAAATTAAAATGTTAATACTATTGGTACTGATTTTTTCCCTATAATACATTTGATTAAATAAGAAATAAATATAAGGATAGTAAAATAAATTTTACTAATTAATTGAAAAACATTAATTGCAATTTAAAAACAATTAAAAATTTTGTTTTTTTTTGTTTTAGTTATCTAGTGTGTACAATGATCACAGCTTGTATATTTGGGATATTCATGACATTCATAATGTGCACAAACTCAATTCTTTCTTATATCATAGTGCCTGTATTTGGGGAGTTGAGGTATTTTTTATTTATTTTAAAATATCAATTTCATGTGTAAAATTTCTGTTAGTTTTAATAAATTTAAATTTGTTTATTATTAACACAACTAACGTAACATTTAAAAATAACAAGTTTGATATTAACAAGTAATGTGACATCATTAAATGACACTTCTTTACTCTATTCTGCAGATTATCAAATAACATATCCTATCTCTATTCTGCAGGTTATTAAATCACATCTTATTAAATGACATTTTATTAAATGACTTTATTTCGTAGATATATAGTTTCATCAAGTTAAATAAGCCTACTTTATCTTTTGAAACAGAGCAAACAGCTGTGGCTGATATTTGATCAGTATTAAGGCTGTGTAAATATTGATACATATAAATATTATATATATATATATATATATATATATATATATATATATATATATATATATATATATATATTTATATATATACAGCTCTCAAAATTAGGTCCAGCATTGGGCAATGCTGACCTATTTATATGTATATATATATATATATATATATATATATATATATATATATATATATATATATATATATATATATATATATATATATATATATATATATATATATATATATATATATATATATATATATATATGAATATATATATATATATATGTATATATATATATATATATATATATATATATATATATATATATATATATATATATATATATATATACATATATATATATATATGTATATATATATATTATATATATATAAATATATATATATATATTATATATATAAATATATATATATATATATTATTTATACACACACACACACACACTATTTCAGTTAAGAGTGCTCAATAATATATATATATATATATAAATACATATACAAACATACACACAGCATGGAAAATAATGGTTGGTATATGGCCAACGACTGCCTGAAATGACTAAAATTACTATTTTAACCTCCCAAAATGAATTCTTGTTGGTAAAAAAAAATCAGATTTTGGAAAAACAAGGTTTAACAAATAATCTTGATGTAATTTGGAAAATGCGTGTACTAAAATTTCATATAATCATGTAAATTTTATATAAACGTTTAGAATAGTTTTATTGTTTACAACATGCTACTTTAATTTGCTTTGACGAATTTATGATGTAAACTATTCATTTTTTTTGCTTTACTTATTTAGTTTCAACCATGAAAAGCTCAGATGAAAATTTAAACAAAGAAAAAAACAAAAATTTTGACTGTTAAAAAAAAACATTTGATTGTCAATTCCATGTGTTAGCTGTCAAATTGACCACTCCCCTTCAATTTCTTATTTTTCATGCTATATATATATATATATATATATATATATATATATATATATATATATATATATATATATATATATATATATATATATATATGTATACACACATACACATAGCATTCTCAGGAGACACCTGCGGTTGCACACCTTATAGACCACGCTTATATTAGTTTGTTTCGATAACTTGGCCATGACTTCTTGCATGATTTAAGTTGGCGCATCTAAAAATTGCTCTAAATAAACAAATGTAAACTTAATTTAAAGATAATAAACTAAAGATAAAAGATAGTAAACTAAATCTAAAGATAGTAAACTAAATTTAAAGATAAACAAATATAAACTGGAAAGATATAAAAACTAAAAAAAATAATACAAAACTAAACTAAAAAAATAAAAATCTAAACAAGTGATGAAATAAATAAACTATAATAAAATTAATAAAATATAATATAATATATAATATATATTTTATTTATATTATATATATATATATATATATATATATATATATATATATAATAAAATATAATAATACATAGAATTAATATATATTTTTATTTTACAAGTGTTTCATTACAAAGAATTTAGAAAAAATATAAGTTTTAAAGTTATTTAATCCAAGCTTAATTACTTCAAAACTTAATTGTTTAAAAATTTGAAACTTTGATATTTTTGAATATCTACTAAGCAAATACAACATTAAAATTTTTTTTTGCCATTAGTAAGATTTGAACCCTTATCCAATGCAGATATAACAGTCGCACCTCATAAATAAGACATTTAATTAACCTAACTGCGACATCAACCTAGCGATAAGTGAAAAATTATTTGCTATAAACTGTTAATTGAAACATTTTAAGATTTAAAAATGTATTAGTTTTATGCTTTCATTTTCTCTGATTTATCTTTTATTTATATAATTATTTGTTAAGTTTGTTTCTCTTTTTAGTTTATGGTTTACTTATTTTATAAATTTCTCTATAAATTAGTTTGGTATTTTCAGCGCATTTTATAAAATATGCAACTTATCAATATATGCAAAAAACTGTGGCTACTGTGAAAAAAATATTGCATGTGGGGTAATATAAGGCATGCAACCACACGCATCTCCTAAGAAGGCTTGATATATATATATATATATATATATATATATATATATATATATATATATATATATTAGGGTGTGACATCCTACCCCTATATTCTAAAAAAGATCTGTTCATATTATGAAAATTTTTATTGGTTCTCATAAACAACTTTGTTTAATTTTTTCAAAATTTTATTGGATTTAGAGGAAGCACAAGACCCTTGAACACTTACAGGGTCCCTAATATTATATAAAAAAAAGTTTTCCAAAAGTATGTCCTGTTGGGTCTCAATAGAAGCATAATTATACAAAAATTTTAAAAATAGCAATCATTTTTTAAAAAAAATTATATTTAAGATTTTTTTTGCAATAATTATCAAAAAAATACAATTTTTTTCATTTTAGATTAAAAAATGTAATTTTTCTGCAAAAAACTCTAAAATAGTAATTTTTTAATAATGTTATTATTATTTTAAAATTTTTATATCAATTCACTTCTTTTGATACCCAACTTAAAAAAAAAATTTTATATAGTATAAGGGACCTAGTCAGTGTTCAAGGGCCTGGTACTCCCCCTAAATCCAATAAAGTTTTGAAAAAATTTAACAAAGTTGCTTGTGAGAACCAATAGAAGGTTTTAAGAATATGAACAGATCATTTTTAGAATATAGGGGGCGGATGTCACACCCTAATATATATATATATATATATTTATGTATGTATATATATATATATATATATATATATATATATATATATATATATATATATATATATATATATATATATATATATATATATATATACATATATATATATATATATATATATATATATATATATATATATATATATATATATATATATATATATATATATATATATATATATATATATTTATATATTTATGTATATATAAAAAATTTTAGGAATTCAAGTAATCTTTTATTTTTCTGACATCATGGTTTATTTTTAATGCTTTCTTTTTAATCTGTTTAGTTTTATATTTTACTAAATATTTCCTGCATTTTAAAACTCCATTTCATCATTATTGTTCTAGTGCCTTATGGGAAGAGGTGGAGTTTTTAATTTCCCTCATGCACACTTTTAAATCTTTCTATGCTATGCGCACCTTTATCCATATGCATATTGTTTTTTACAAAATTTAAGTAAGATATGTTGTTAATCAACTCCAGAGTTTTAAATAATTTTTACTCCAGCATATTTATTATATTTACTATTTACTAGTTAATTTGCAATCAATTTACTTTTAGTAAATCAACCGTAGAGATATTCATAGATAATAATTAACTGCAGAGATGTGCATTGATAATGTTAAAAATGAATTTAAAAAATTAACTTGATAAAAAATCTTAAATTTTGTTGCACAAAAAGCGAAATTGAGTAAAGAAAAGATTAAGTTATTAAGTATTTAAATTTTGAAAATTAAATTAAAAAGTTTGAATTAAAATAGCTATTGAACACTGCTTGATTCTAAGGGTATTAAGTTGAATTTCAAAAGACATGAAGTTTTTTTTTTAGATTATATTAATATGTAAATGTAAGAGCTGGAATGTGTTTAAAATAAAATCTTAAGGGTTCCTTCTTAGTCCCAAATTGATATTTTTCGAATTCCAGAAAATAGTGCTTAAAAAACAATATCATTTTTATTATTTTAGATATCTCTTATTATAAATATCATATAAAACCACATGACCATCCATTGTCTTTCTCTTCTAAATGTGGTTAACTTAATAAATAATAATACCTTAAATGGTTTGATAACTTTATGGCTAATGTGCTTCTAGAGTTATTTTTTTGGTCTGATCTATACAATAAGGTTTTAAAGCAAAATAAAATGCAATAGAAAACAATTTTTTTTTTTAAATTAAGCAATGAGATTATATATAATATATAAATAAGTTAAAACATGCATGTATTTAATTAGTTTAAACTCTCATAAAGCTGTAGATGAAAGCCGCTTTTTTAAGCTTTAATATGTGGTTTTTGTTAGTCTCTGCAATGGCACAGTGCTTCAATGTTTTTGTTAAATTTTTTGTACAGCCTCGGATGAGGTTTCTTATTTCTATTAAGAAAGTCTACAAGGTGGTATTTAATAGTATGGAACTTTAAACCAAAGTGATAATGTTTGGTTAAACACATCTAAACATTCTACAGATTCTAAACATTCAACAGATTCTAAACATTCAACAGATTCAATAAACTGCAAGATATTCTTTACTGTATGTAGAGTTTAGCAGCTGAAACTTTTTGCAACTAAAACATTTTTAGTATATAATTAGAACAATGATGTTACCAGCATCATTTGATCCAATAATTTGAGAACTTTACAATAGTTGGGTCCATCTAATCCGCCACAATTGTACCCATGCCACATTACTGTATTTTTGGCCAAGTAAAGACTTCAGGCCCTCATTGACAATAAGAATGTCAACAATTTTTGTTTCAATGTGCTCATACATGAGAAGTTCCGGAGAAAATATGATATCAAGAATAAATTTTCTTCCTCAAGCAAACATGGGTTAATAACATTATTGAATACATTTATAGTCTTATAAATAAGGATATCCTGCATCTTGGTAGCAATAGTTATTTGAACTTAAGGAGGAAAAAGTATAATATAAATATATATAATATAAGTATACTATAAAGTCACCTGATGAGCTTCTTTTTATACCAGAGCTGTTTTTAATTGTACCAGTACAGTAACAATAGACATGTTTTCCACCATGACTCTATAATAAATTGTTTTGTTATTCTGAGATTAAATTTTTTAGTAGATACTTGTAAAAAATAAATAAAATTAGGCAAATTCTCTTATTGATATGCCAAGAAGTATGTTTATGAGCTTTAGGTCAGAAGCCACTAAAATTTTTAGCTGATAAATTAAATTAATAAGCATTCTAAGATTATGGTTAATCTCTTTGACATTACGTGCCAAAGCTAGAATTATCACCTTGTTTACTACTGAGTCTTTCTCATTTCTACTTTCCTCCTCTAACTTTATTTTATCAAAAGTATTCATTATTACCTGAAAATTAATCGCAATTGAATAATAATTCTGATTTTATATCTTTTATTTGCATAATATAAAGTAGGTTAAGTTACTAAACCTTTAGTGAACCCTTTTCTCCAAATCTAAATCCTCCATCAATTCCAACTCTAACAATGGCTTTCATAGGATCTAATCCACATAGACAGCATACTTCTTGAAAAGTTTGGTGAGATCTTCAACGTATACAACATCTTTCAACACTGAGTTTTCGAGTTCATCTTCTTTTTCATTTAAAAAAGCAATTTTTTTGTAACTGTAAAACTTTTCAAGTGAATTTTTCTTGATATCAAATATTGTATCAGTAGTGACTACTTTATTTGTTTGGGGCTTAAGCTTTAGTACTACAGTTAGCAGTGATCCTCCTAAAATTAGAATAGAATATTTGCAATAAGTCATTATAAATAAATAAATTAATAAATAAAAATTTACCAGTGGGTAATTGTAATGAGTTTTCAGCCTTTACTAGAAACTTCAGAACAGTTAAGGTTATTTGCTCTGATATATTTTTGGAAAGAATAAGGTTTTTAGCATTTTGAACGTAATTTCATAAAAAGATTTAAAAATTTAAAACTTTTAAATGAAAATAATTTTTTCTTTTCTTTTCCTGTAAAAAAACACAAACAATTTAAAACAAAGTTTTTAAAAAAGGCATTTTTTAAGACGTTTTTTTAGCAATATTTTTCTTAAAAAGTTTACATTTAAAAAAGATTTACAAAATCTCTATAAAATTTTACTTCTTTTGAGACCCAACATATACCGTAAGATGGGGCAACACTGGCCCAACTTTTTATATTTTTTTAGAAAAAAAAATACTGATCTTTTAAAAAATTATATATTGGTCCTTTAATTTATGTAACAATAATATAACACAGTCCTTTATTTTATGACTACTTTTAAAATTCCAAACATTATAAAACCACTTTTAAAATTTTTCTGATGCAAAAACAATCTTAGTAATAAAGATATCTTAGTAAAAAAAAATAACTACTTAAAATAGTCTGTGCATTATGAGTTTAACCTTTCAATGCAGAAATTTTAATTTGACTCTGATATAATCTTATAAATTAAAAATCTTGTGGCTGTGGTTGTCTGATACCATACAAAACAAATTAGACATAAGCTAAGATTGTCAGTTGGAGTAATACTTCCAATCTTTAAAAGTATTTCTGTTTTACTTATCCTATATCTTTATTTATTTTTACTTATCATATATCCTTTTTACCTCTTCAATCATTTTCATTGGCTATATTTGTTGTGAACAAGATTTTTTGTATTTTTCTAGAAATATTTTAGAAAAAATTTAATAATTTATTAAAATATTTGTAAAATATAATAACCTTTTTGGCATAGAGAGCAGTTTTGCAACTGCAAAAAAGTCCAGCGGGAAATGCATTTATATCAAAACTGGATCCTTCGCATATGTATTCTTGAACTAGTGTCACCAATAATGGCATACTAAAGAGTAGTTGTCTGTTTTGTTACAGCAGTAAATACAAACTGAATCTCTGGATTCATTATGATTTTTTGTTCCTTAAAAGATAAGCCATTTGATATGTATTATTTAACTTGGGTAGATTTCTAAAATAATATTACGTTTTTTATTAATAACAATAAATGTTTACAAAATAAAAATGTTATAAAATTTAGTTATAAAATTATTATAATTATATAAATTTTAACATTTCATTAATATTTCAAAACAGTCATCAACCGCTTTAAGAGCTTTATTAGTGAAACTATTAAAGGTATTATTATAAATTAAGTTACCCACATTTTAAAAACAAAGATGATGAAATGTCATGTGGGTTTATATGATATTTATAATAGGAGATAGCTAAAATAATAAAATTTATTTTGTTTTTTAAACACTATTTTCTGGATTTCGGAAAATATTAGTTTTAGAATAAGAAAGTAAGAAAGAATGCTTACAATTTTATTTTTAACCAATTTCAGCTTGTATCTATACATTTTAATAGAATCTGAAGAAAAATCTTTCTTTTGAAATACAACCTAAAACCCATAGAATCAAGCAGTGTAAAGTTTAGTATTTAAAATTTTATATTATTAATTTACATATGTTAAATAAATTTAACAATAATAATGTATAAGTATATATTAAATGCTGAATTTTTGATTTAAATGCTGAATTTTTGATCGCAACAATTAGAAATCAAGTTATAAAAAACATTATAAAAATATTATGACCTTTTTAACTAAAAGGTGGACATTTTTTTTGTTTTATTTAGACATACAAATGCTCAGGGAATGATCCCTTCTTGCCATATGGATCATTTCTTACCTGCTCTTCTGACGATACTATACGAATATGGAATATGGATCAAGGTTTACTATAAATTATTATTTTCCAGTTTATGTAGTATTTTGTATCCTAGATTAAATTAGAAAACAAAAGACTACATACTAAATTTGAATACTAAATACAAAATACTTGAATAAAGTTTGTTAAATTTCAATAAATGATCTAGCTAGTTTCATTTTTTATGTCATAAGATAAATGTCATCTCATGAAATAAAAAATAGTCCAATGAACCCAGTTAACAAAAAATTTTAGAATTTAAAATTTTATTGAACTTAAATAATAATTGTATGAAATTAGACAAAAGTTGATAAAAGCAAATTAAAAAAATAAACAAAAGTATGTTTCTTTATTTTAAGGTTTAATTCTGTAAGTCTTGATTAAAAGGTGGTCCACCATATTATTGGTAAAAAAACTTCTGAAAAGTTAAGAACCAAAATAATGGCTCAATCTCCTTTAATTAATAGCTTTCCAAAAATTTGCAAAACCAATATTCCACTTTGCCCTATAGTTTCTGATTGTGATGGGCTGACAGATAAATTTGATGCAAAATACTGTAAATCTTCTTTTTAAGGTTTAATATCGTAAATGTGATCAATTAATGATTACTGATTACTATATTGCTTTTACTTAACGGCATTTAACAAAATGAAATTATGCAATTAAGATAACTTTTACCAAGTCAACAATTTAATCTTTAATGTAGAGGTCTTAAGATTTTTTTCAGTGTAGCAAACAACTGATTTTTTTTATAAATTCTGTATATTTGAAAATGGTTTAGAAAACTAAAAGTTTATATTTTATTTTTATATTTTGTATTATTTCTAAACTCACTTTTATTTGTGTTTAGAACCGAACGAAAGTAATGTCTACTTTAAAAATGTGTACAGCAAAGTAAGTCCTTTTTTTTTGTACACTTTATCATAGATAAATCATAGTTGCATAATTTACTGAAACAATGAGTTACAGTTGTTATAAAATTAATAGTAGACTTTCTTCTATAAGCAAGAAACATTAAGACACATATTTATAAGTTTTACTGAAAACTTTCTAAATGCTAAAGTTTAAAAATTTGATCTATAATCAACATTTCTTTTTATTTTAGAATACCTTAGTTTTTTACATTTTTTTACTGTAAATGCTGAATAAAAATTTATTTTCCTTAATTTGAAAATATCATGATAATAATTTGGGAATGAATAAGAGTGATATTTTTTAAAAAAAATAGGAGTTACTGAAAATAGTCTACATTGATGAAGGGTTGTCAAATTTACAAGATACTTCAATGACCCCTCTTGGGAAAGATACAGACTCCAAGAATGGTGTACGATGCATGCAAATAAGCCCAAACGGACATTTATGTGCTGCAGGAGATAGATCAGGAAATTTAAGGTAACAATTCTAAATGCTTTTACTTTCTAACTTTGCTTGCATTACTTTCATCATAAGCATTGTCAGAATATCATCATCATCATCATCAGAGTATCATCAGTACTTTTTGTCATCATCAGTGAATAATCAGTACTTTTCAGCAAGAAAAAGAAGGGAAAAAAAGAATTGATCAAATAAATTTTTAGATAGAAGTATTGCAATAGTAACAGGATATCATCTTTTTTCAGGATATATCCAGAATTCCGGATACTTCTTTCAACTTTTAATTTTTCTGGTTTTTCAAGAGGTTTTTTTGTAAATACAAATTTTATTTTATAATATATATTTTTTTAATGTATTACCCATACAACAAGTAAGGAAAGTTTTTAAAAAAATTGAAGAAGCCATCAGCTTAAAAGTAAATTAATTAAAAGTAAACAAATATAAAGGAAATGAATTCCAAATTCTTTGCACAATGTTTTCCCAATTTTTAAAATATGACTTTAATAACCACTGGGTAAAGTTTTTATGTCCAAAAAGAACAAAAATGTCAGCCCTATTGTTGTTATTGGTGACTTTAAGGCTCATTTCCCTGAATAGTATGAGCTATCATGCTGTAATCTCACTACAACTTTTAACTTGTTATTCTCCTACATCAATTCAACCTATCATCCGACTTTTTACTACTAACTTAAGGTTGACTATATAAATATTTCAATGCAATGGCATTGCAAATCACAGATGCTTCTTTTTTACGGCTCAAAAGATGTTTTAAAGGAGGAAAAAAATAAAATAATCTAAAGATTAAATCAAACAAAAAGAATTCTTTTTTCTTTTCTTTTTTCTTCATTTATTTTTCCGTTTTGATATGTTGTAATGTCGTGATTATTTTTTTAGTTTATTACTTTATTTAAATTAATGCAATAATTAGTCACCATGTGACATCGAGTGTTTATTTTTGTTAATTATATCTTTTTTCTTCTTTTATTACAATATTGTTCATTCATTATGAACTCTTTATTCATTTTGTTGCTGTTTTTTTTGTGTGCTGTGTTTATTATGTTTTTGTTTGAGTTTTTTGTTAACGTTTTGTAATAATCATAAAATTATTTGTATTATTTTAATCAATATTATTATAATTATTATATATTCATGTCATTGTTAATTGCTACTTTTTATCAGTTTTCAACTGTTTGTAACTTTCTAACTTAGTGTATAGCTATTGTGTTTATACAAATTGTTATTATACTATTATTGTTACTATTATATAATTATTGCTATTGTTATAATTATTAATATTATTATTATTTTTATATTGTAAATTCTATCATTGATATTATATATTGTGAACATAAGTATATTTTTATATATTATTTTTATTATATTATTAACATTAGTAGGTGTATTTTTTATTTTTACATTTTTATTTTTTTGATTACTTTGATTTACACTTGCTTTTGTTTATTAATATTGTTGTTAATTATTTTCTTGTTCATTTTAGTTAGGTGTCACTCCATTGACTAGTTTTTAACTATATGAGTGAGACCTAACCTGCTTTTGTAAAAAATATAATAAAATTTGTAATTTTTTAAATTTTGGTTGAATAAATGGATAAAGTATTTCTACCACCAATATTTAAAAACCTTAGCATTGATATTTTTTAGACACTCATAATAAATTCCTGTGCATGTTAATATGTTTTTACCAATATGTTAGTATCACTTTATATATATATATATATATATATATATATATATATATATATATATATATATATATATATATATATATATATATATATATATATATATATATATATATATATATATATTTATATATATATATATATTTATATATATATATATATATATATATATATATATATATATATATATATATACTTTTGAAGTTGAATTGTGTCATGTTACACTTTTTTAAGACTTTCATTCCCAATTTTACTTTTGAAGTTGAATTATGACTCATAAACTTTTGAAGTTAAATTGTGACTTATTAACTTAAATTATATTGTAAAAGCTTTTGAACTCACAATCAGTATAACTAAATAGCTAACAAATTATTACTTTATCATAGGCAAAGATTTATATCATAATTTATCATAAATAAACCAAGAATTGTCTTCACACTTGTTATATTTTTAGGATTTATAATTTGGAATTTTTTGATGAAATATATCGAATTGACGCCCATGAATCAGAAATTTTATGTGTAGAATTCTCAGATCCAAAGTCAGGTTAGATTCTACTAATTCATAAAATGTTTTAATATTTAAATAATCATACAGTGTTAAAAGATTTTTTTTTTTAAGATTTTGAGTTGCTTGCAACATCAAGTCGAGATCGCTTGGTTCACATATTTGATGTTCAAAACAAGTTTAATCTTCTACAAACCATAGATGATCATTCGTCGTCCATAACTGCAGTGCGATTTAATTGTAATATTATTTTGTTTGTTTGAATCTTTTACATTATTTTAAAATTTCTATTAGTCAAAGTATTAGTATACTAATTAGTATAAGTTTTCCAAATATAAAGAAGTTTGAGCATAAGTATGTTTTTTTTTAATTTTTTTGTAGATGATTTAGATGTTCTTCAATTGTTAAGCTGTGGAGCTGATAAAGTGGTGATGTTCCATACTGGCCAAACAGTAATTGCATTATTATGTTATGTGTATACACACAAACACACACACATACACACACACGCACGTACGCAAAGAAATAAAAGTACATTGGAGATAATGGGTTAGGGTTCAGACAGATAGTGTTTATAAAGGAGATCTATTATGGAATTTTTTTGCATTTTGTTTTTCTTTTTTTATTATTTCTATAAATGTTGTACAATATTAGTCTTTTTACAGTAATAATAAATTCAATAATATAATATAATGATTGGTTAAGTTTATGAGATTAAAAGCAAGGAAGCTCCCAGAACCTTAACGTCTTGTCATTGAGAGCTGCATTGTTTTTCAACTACATCCGTCACATTTATAATATTAAATATATATATATATATATATATATATATATATATATATATATATATATATATATATAAATTAATAGAAAATCACTTAACAAAATTTTTTTCATTTAACACTGTGTTTCATTAATAAAGACTCATCAGAAATGAATGATGAAATTAATGCAACTTCAATTTATACCAAAAATTAAATTACAGGAAGTCGCAAATGTCATAACTACTGTAAATTTTCACACATTTGTGGAATTTGCTGACACTATTATAAAAAGAATTCTTTAGAAATGATTACTTATGCTTTTTTTAAAAAAATATTTTTTAAAAGGGGGGTTTAATGTAACTATTATTTGACCTTATTTACTTTTATAGTTTTTTAGGAGAAACTTATTTTCGTGCCTACATTTAGAAATTAATTCCGATTTTTTATTTAATAAGCATTCTTGGTTTGCACGTGTAATTCAAATTTTTCTTGTAGGCATAGTATGCATCTTTTGGAAATATTGTTATATGCAGGCGCTGTTTTAAGGATGGACCAATTCAGTATAAAATCATCAATATTTTAACCTGTTAATTCCCATATATATTTTGACAGCATGGTGTCTTTTGAATACTTTTTATTTTTAAAAAATTGTTCATTTCAAGGAGTTGTAATTTACAAAGTTTTGTCATAATTGTTTACTGCAGGCAAATACATTCCATCTTGAAATCATTCTTTATTTTGAAATTTTCTGTCTTCAAATTATTGTAATTCTTACGTATTATTATGAGCTATGTTACAAGTTGGTACAGAGGAGAGAAGCGAACCATGAAGTTTGCTATCCCACGAATTTGGGGAGAGCCAACAGACCACTCAAGCAACTGCTACTTCTGAATGGTAAACCCAAAAAATTGTTGCACCTGCAAAAATGCCTTTCAGATCGTTTATCCGGACATAACTTCTTCCATCCCGCCAGTACCACACAGCCCCAATCTGCCTGTTCCAACTGCTCCTAGGTTGCATCTGCCATTTTCAGAAGACAGCAGCAAATATGATAGCGAGGCAGATATGGACTACAATTCCGCAGATGAAGTTGGTGATAGAAAGCTGTATTTCTCACCAAAAAGATGTGAACAACTTAATTAGGGACTTTAGGCTTACAAACTTGAATGCTGAACTTCTAATATCCAGGCTCAAACAGTGAAACTCGGTTGATGCTAGCATACAAGTTACAGATCAGAGGAAGCAACATCAAAGATTCTCCGATTTCTTCAGTCAGCGTGATGGGCTGTGCTTCTGCAATAATGTTGTTGGTCTATTCTAGACTATAAGTATTGCATGTAATCCTATTAAATTGCGTCTATCCAAAGACTACTGTCTTTGGATAGGCATAATTTAATAGGATTGGATCTTGGAGCCTCAAAGCTATGTTGCTTCACAATTGAAACAACTACCTGTCTCTCCTGATGGCCCAATTTATGCATCTCAAAGAGGACTACACGAGTGTCAAAATATTGCTGAGTGTATTAAAGTATGATAGCCATGGATGGGAGGTTATTTGGTGACTTTAAAATCATATCATTCCTCATGGGTCTTCAAGGAAGTTTCACGAAATTTTCTTGTTTCTTCTGTTTCTTTGCGCATTATTGCACAAAGGACTGGCCACAATTGACCGAGTTTTCTGTTGGGAAGAGCAATTGAACTGGGAGCCGCTGATAGATCCTCATAAAGTGCTAATGCCACCGCTGCACATCAAGTAATGCCTCAATAAGCAATTTGTCACTGCTCTTGACATGGAGTCAACAGCATTTCAATACCTCTAAGATCTTTTTCCAAAGCTGTCCGAAGCTAAGGTCAGGGCTGGTATATTTGTTGGACCACAGATCAAGAAGATCATAAAATGTGAAGATTTTGCAAAGCTGTTGAACAGGACAGAGAGAGCGGTTTAGAGCAGTTTCGTTGTAGTTGTTCAGGGCTTTCTAGATAATCACAAAGCTGAAAACTATGTGGAGTTGGTGCAGACTCTCATAAAGAATTATGCCAAAATGGAATGCAGAATGTATCTGAAATCTCAACAAATTCAAGGAGAGCATGAGTGCTTATTTCGAGGAGCAGGGCAAGATATATATTATATCTATATATATATATATATATATATATATATATATATATATATATATATATATATATACATATACATATATACAACTTATTGCTAGTTTAGATGAGCACTCTGACGTCCCACTACAATAGCCTGCTGCTGGGGGCTTCAATACATAGACTGACTGACAAATAGCCTGACTCTCAGCAGAGTGCTGGTACATCGACTGAGGGTTCGGGATGGGCCAACAATCTTTTCTTTCATTGTTCTTCATTTTTTTCTTCTTTTTCTGAAAATGCTGTATGCTACAAAGATAAGCAAAACTAGTGAGCAAATGCTTATCTAAATAGAAGATGTGTATATATATATGTATTTTTTTTATATATATATATATATGTATATATATATATATAAACACACTGTGGATTTAGATTTGATTTAGATTTTATGTTTTTTTTGTTATTGCTGTTGTTGTTGTTGTTGTTGTTTTTCCAACCTAAGCATTTACTCAACTCACAGATGAAAAAAGAAAAAAACAATTAAAAAATTTGCTGAGATTTGCAAATCTTGCTGATTTCTTTAGTTTGATATGATGTCATTTTGTGTTGTCATAAATTTGCAGTTACATAATTGTATAATATACTTCTAGAATAGTAATGGCAGTATTACATTTATTCGAAATACCATTGTTCCTGGAAAATCTACACTCTATGATATGGGAATTGATCCTACTAGGTTAAATTAAATTTTGTTATATTATTTTATTTTAATTACTTATTTATTTTACTGCTTTTTGTAGTTTATATTATTTTTTAAACATGCGTTTTAAAAGAAATGTTTTTTAGAAAGCTAAAGTATATTTTTTTTATTTTTACAACCAAATGTTTTTTTTTTTATTATTAAAAACAGGAAGTTAGCTGCAACTGTTGGACAAGACAGAAATTTGAGGTAAATTTGTAATTTCTTACAAATGTAAAAAAAAAAATGTAATAAATTCAATGTAAAATTAACTTTTTCACATTTCAATCAAGTTTTTCACATTTCACATTTTGCAACATTGAACACCTAATGCTAAACTTATGATTTTGGTAAATGACATTAAACTTAGTGTCTTGTTAAAAAAATATTTAATTTTTTCCTTTGTTATTTACCTCCCCAAGGCGGAGAAGGCCACTACAGATGAGGAGGCTACTTGTGGTTATAACCCTTTCTCAACTCTATAACTCCAAAACATAAGCCTTGACGAACAAGGCCGCTGCGTGGAGAAACAAGTTGAGCACGGTACTGTCAGGAAGGTGGTGGGAATCAAACTCTGAACCTTATGCTTATGAAGCGAGCGCTCTACTACTACACCACTACTGCATAAATGACATCTTGCTATATGATTTTATATATATATATATTTTTCTTCAAATGCTTTTAAAATAAAGATATTATTATAATAAAATGTATAATACAATAAAGCATTATTTAAAATTATTATTATTATTATTTTTTTTTGTTAGAATATATGATATTCAAGGAGCTAAGCAAATACACTGTTTTAAGGGTTCACAAAATGAAGGAAATCTTATCAAGGTAACAAGTTGATATATATTTTATAAATGTAATTGTTGGAATTTTAGTTTATTTGAAAATCTTTGATTGTATTATTTTTTAAATAACTTTACACTGGTTAATAAATTGTTTAGCTTCAATTAGATCCTTCTGGTGTCTATGCTGCTATTAGCTGCTCTGACAAAACAATATCCATTTATGATTTTACCCGTGGGGAGTGTGAATCTGTTATACTTGGTCATTCAGGTATGCACTTCTTCTGAGTGTATGGCTTTGTTTATATTCTATGTGTGTATAGCTACAATTTATTTTATGCACCATGTATATATATAAGTTATTGATAAGTACAAATAAGATAAAAACAAAAACTTTAATTAAATTTAATTAAAACTTTAATTACATGATTGTAATTTTTACATGATATGGGTTTTTATTTATAATGGTTGTATCTTATTCATATTAGGTTGTGTTAAATATATAGTAAGTGTGTTTAGTGCTGTGGGTTTTAGAAGAGTTTATAGTAATGGTGTTAGTTAGTTTAAGTTATAAGGGTGTATGAACTTTTTGAAATGTTTTAAAGATATTTTTGTTCTTGCAATTATTTCAATGTTATTTTTTCACTTTTTCTAATTTTTTTTTGCTGTAGAACTGGTGACTGGCCTTCAGTTTACTAGTGATGGTAAACGGTTGATATCTGTGGCTGGTGATGGGTAAGTTTTTTTTTAAAAACCATGTTTTATTTTTATGTTTTGAAAAACAGTTTTTATTTTTATGTTTTGAAAAACCATGTTTTATTTTTATACTATGATTTTGTATATCTTTTTTATTGTATTAACACTATTTTTATTTTTGGTTTTACTATTAATATTATTATAGTGCTAAATAAGTGAGGAGCCCATCTGCAAAAAGTCACAAAAATAAAAATTTTGTGTTTTGCAAATGGGCTCCTCAAATGTTAGGTTAATAAAAAATTAAAGTTAAATTGTTAAATTGTTAAATCCTAACTTTATGATAATAATATTTTATTATTTTCATAATAATATTTATTATTAATTTAATAATAATTATCATATTAATAATAACTACCAGAAAACAACCCATAATACGGGTTACGGTCGGTCTGTTACTTAACTTATAGTGGCTGTTTTCCACAATTTAAAGTTGCAAAACCTTAACTTATACCCTTTAAGAAAAACGCCTTCAAATTAAAAAATTAAACCATCTGTAAAATTAAAATAAATTAATTTTCCAATTATTTAACGTTATTTGAGTAATTTACAACTGACATATGTCATATCAGTGTATGGCAGAACCATTTTCCTAGACATTACTAAGTTCAACACAATACATTTTTAGTTTCTGACACAAAATAATAACATTTCATCATGCTTTAAATTGACGAAAAAGTAAAGCTAAATTCTTGTTATATTTTTTATAGCATGAACTTTAATTAATAAGATTAATATAAAGTGAACGTAAATTATTCATGAGTTATTAATTTTTTGGTATCCCCTTGATACATGTTTCTTTAAAAAAAGAAATTGTCTTTAAAACGTTAAATGCACACAACTAAATAAATTTATAAATAACTAAGCAATTGAGTACAAATACGCTTCAAACAAAAAAAAGTTATTTTACAATCAAACATGTGTATAACAAATTGTAAAAAATATGTAAGCTTTGATCTTTTATATTGCATTAATGCGTCGTATGACAAACCTAAAATAAAAATTGTAACAAATAAGTGGACATTAAAAAAAAAAAAAAAAAAAAAAAAAAAAAACTGGATAACAATTTACCTGCTTTTCGGTAGCCTGTTGTCATACTTAAACTGCTGTCGGTGTTGTTTTATGACGTTATTTCATGTTGGCTTTTAGTAAACTTTAGTTTAATTTAAAAGACATTACAATAGATTTAAAATATTTGAATTAAAGAGCAAAATAACAAATGCTTCAAGGAGCCAAACTAAAAACATTAAAGATAAAAAATCAAATAGAGATATAAATAAATTGCATTTATATAGCTACATAGTCTTGGCTTATAGTAAATTTTAAAAGCAGTGCGTCCAATAAATTAAACTACCAAGTAATTATTTTTAACAATAGAATGTAGCATCATTATATTATGATAATTGGATAATGAATCAATTTAACTATATTTAAATGTAATTGGTCAAAAAATAAATATAATTTTAATTAAAAAAGAACAAAACAAATCAAATATACAACATAATATATTATTAATAAAAAAATTATAAATTAAAAAAAATAATTGCAAAATTAAAAAAAAATAAAAATTAAAAAAATCACCGAAGAAAAAGCAGCAACAAAAAAGATATAAATATCTTCACTGATAGAAGACATTTAGAACCTTTTGGTTGCTGTTTTTTCTTCGGTGTCTCCCAACACCCTGGTATGGATGAGCCCTCCATTTAAAGGATGGCTCATCCATACCACCATTACTTCGTCACTTATTGAAGGATCTCTCCGAGAGAGGTGTTGGGAGTGATATCTTTGGTATTGCTCAAATGTTAACGACTCTAAAATTACAAATAGAAGGATATAATAAAAATTAAAAATATTTACAATTTTTTTAAATCAAAATATAAAGCCTTATCTCACCATTTTCACAGGATGAAGAGGATGCTAAAAATAATAATAAAAAAAAAGAAAGTAAATTAAAAAGGGTTAAACTTGTGAAAAATTTTATTTTAATAAAAATATGAGTAAAATGCAAACAGTTTAAAAATGTCATATTTATATTAAAAGTTATATTAGATGTTTTAAAATTCCAGGTACAGTACAAAAAACAAATTCCTATTAAAAAATATCTAATAGCAAAAGCACTGACTTATTTCAGTCTTCAATTCTGTGTCTAAACAATAAAAGCATTTAAATGTATAGACGTTAAAATATCTACTTAACTTTTTAAAAATAAGTTCACTCAACTAATGTAGCTAATACATTTTAAAAAACATTTTAAAAAACATTAGCTCTCTCTTGATCAACTAAAGAAAATAAATCTTAATTAAACTAACTTGATGTAAAATAATAAAAAGCTGTCTTACTGGGAATTTTAAATTTTTTCTCTTTATTATTGACAATATAATTTTAAGTAGTACCTAAGTTCTTGGGCTTATTGTATAAAATTATAAAAACCTACTTTAAAGTAAAACATTACTTTAAAGTCAACAACATTTTAAAAAACTAAAAATAAATATATATTTAAGAACTAACTATGTAACATGATACAAATCAGTAGCATAATACACATCTAAATAAATACAAACCTTCATCTTAAACAATTTGGGACATTCTATTAATTCGGTATAAAAAATAAAAATAAATATGCTTAAAAACAAATTTAATAAAGGTAATAGACATGTTAAGATATAAAAAAGTGTAAACGATTAAAATGATTAAACAGAGTATAACTTACTTGAAAGATATGATAAGATGTATTAAAACAGATATAATATACAGATATAACGTGTTTTTTAAATATTTGGAAATTCCAATCTCAAAATTCCAGAACAGAAGAAAAGCTAACAGTGCACAAACGAAACTGTCCATCACTAAGTGTAACAAAACAACCAAGAGTAACAAAAAAGTAAAACTGCATTTAACTTATTGCATTACATTATTAAAAATTAAATTACAATTAGCATATTCAATTAATTACATTATGATTATGATTAACAATTTTAATCAATGCCTAAAATAACTCATCTATTTATAAATAAATCATCAATTTTAATCAATGCTTAAGATTCATCAATGCGTCTAACTCATTACGCAACTAATTAGTTTATTTACTAATATGTGCAGCAAACATATCTGGACATAAGAGCCAATTTGTCTTAACTCCATTTTTTGTGAATGAGTAAAATAAAAATTTGATATTTAAGTTTTTAAGCATTTCTTGAAGTACATAAATATATAATAAGTTATGAAACATCAAAACAGCATCATACTAATTTTTCTTTTTTGTGATATTTCGACCTGCTTTAGCACAGATCATCATCAGACGTAAAATACAATACAATATAAAATAAAAATTTGATATTTATGTTGCATATTCCGTCTGGGCCATATAGCCTTCTAATCATTATTTATTGTGGTTTAACCGCAATCAATAAAGTCTTAAATCCATTTTATGAGCCAAAAAATCTTAAAATAGTTTTTTTTACTATACTATCACATTTATACTTACAATGTACTATCACATTTAGCTACCAAAAATGTTTTAAATTGGCTTTTAAAGGTTACGTTATGTTCATAGTTTTTAACGTGACATAACTTCATGTTTGTAAATCAAGCTGACCGCACCCGGGTCTTGTTAAGTCTGTTCAACACAGACCATTTTTTATATTATTTGTATGGCCTCTTTGTTTCAATAGTTTTTAGTAAACGGTAATTTGCTACCATTTACTAAAAATTCTTTTTGTTACTCAGAATTTAAGGACCTCCCTTCCTCGTTTTTGCCTTAATGGTGGCCAGGAGAATAAAGTTATTTTTATTAAGAGTAATCAAGTTTTTGATGAAGACCTTTTACAAAAATAATAAAATGTAAAACAATGATTTACATTTTTAGGAATTTTTTCTTTTTAATATATATAAGAATTTAACATATATAAGAATTTTTTCTTTCCTCAAAAGTGTTGCAAATGCAAACTAAGCTAATTAATTAGTTAAACCTGTTATAAAATTTAAGTAACTTCGTATTTGACAAATGCGCAAAACTACAATATTCTCCATGTATTTAAAGGTTTTTAGATTGTTTTTAGTTGCGACCTCTCTTTAAAATCATTCCTTAAGTTACATACAACAAATTATTAGGCATAAAATAGAGAAATTAAAAAAAAAATTGAACTAATTGCATATATTTATATCATTTTAACTGACAAAAATTTACAATAAAAGGAAATCAGATTTTTTTTTATAAATCGTATAAATGCGTTAATCATAAATCTTAAAGAAAAAAAAATGGAATTATGATGCCATAATTACAAAAAAATAAATTAAAAAAAAAAAAACCCATAAAAACTCAAAATCGATTTACCTATTTATAGTAACCTATGTTGGCATGGCAGTTAATATAAACATTTATCGAAAATGTAATTATAAAATCTGTTTTCAAGTACAAAAGGATTAACAATACTAAAAAAAAAAAAAAAATCAAATTAAGATATAAATTGCATTTTTAGCAAAATGTTGTCTTGGCTTTTAGTAAATAAATAAAGCAGTAAGTTCCAATAATGAAACTACCAATTATTCATTTTTAACAATAGACACCGACGTGAAGGTAAGCCAAGCAGTCTATCAACACAAAACATCACAACAATAACACATAACAATAGAATATTTACACCCTTGATCCTAAAATCCATCAAAATTAACAAACCAAATTAAAATATGAAAGACAAAATTAGAAAACCAATTTAAAGTTAACTATATTTATCTTTTTACTAAACATATAAATACATAAAAGTATATTTGCTTATATATTCAATATTAGTTATTCAATTACTTCAAATTTAGGACATTAAAACGCCCTAGATTTAAAGATCAAGGTTGCATACTCTCTCATACAAATTATGCTAAACATTAACAGACAATATGTGTTTCCAGAATAATTAAAAAAAGGCTAGACAACGCAACCTAGCTCTAAAGCAGTAACACCGCCTGGCACTAAATGCTGCCAAGTCACACCTCAGCTATAAGTACATCACTTGGCTGGCAAGGTTATCAGTCTTGCTCAACATAATGCCAAGTCACACCACTTTAAAAACGTGGAAACAACATAATTTTAACATATATACAACTATAAACCAATATGGTCTTATATAATACATATAAACACATTTTATAACAATATTAAATGACAGATATATTTATCAAAAACTATGAAAAAAAATAATAAAATAATAAATAAAGTTATACATACAAAATGTGCTCACAACCTACAAACAGTAATTTTCGAAATGAAAATCTAAAGACTATAAATTAAGAACATTAGAAAATATAAAATTATTTGTGTAACACCTTCCACCTACCATACCTTGAATGAGATGTTTATCAATTTTGAAAAACAAACTATTAAATGCTCTAGTTCTTGAACATGCAACATATAGTTGACCATGAGAGAAACACGGTTTTTTGAGATATACCCCAACTCTATCAAATGTTTGACCTTGACTTTTATTAATTTTCATTGAATAAGCCAATCTGACAGAAAACTGACGACGTTTCAGAACAAAAGGTAAATTAGAATCTGATGGAGCCAACTGAATTCGAGGAACAAAAACCCGTTTACCACCGGAAACACCTGTCAAAACCTCTGCATCAATATAATTATTTTGAAGAGCACAAACTTTCATTCGAGTACCATTGCATAGCCCAGCTTTGAGATCTAAATTTCGAAGTAGCATAATTACACAACCAATTTTCAATTTTAAACAATGAGGTGGCATACCTGAAGGAGTTAAGCTGTTCAAAAACTCAACAGGAAAGTTATTTCTTTCATTAAGGTCATCAGTATCAATTTGATCAGCACTTAAATAAATTTTGACCTCACCCGGCAGACGTTCAAGCAATTCTTCATTGATTGATAATGAATCAACATTAATTGGTGTTAAAATCACGTGTTTAGAATAATCATTTTGATCAGCATCTCCAAAAAATTTTTTAACAAGCGATTCATTTTCTTTAACAATGCACTGATTTGGTATTTCAATGCATCCTTTAAAAGGATCCTCCTCTTTGACAGGTATAATTCCATTCCCAAGTTTTAGTAGCCATTGGGAAAATTCACCTTCCCCATTTTGCACTCTCATATTTTCAGTTAATGCAGACTTTTGCCAATGCAAAGAACTGCACCCATTGCCAATGCAAAGAACATTTTATACACGATTCTACTATTTCAGCTGGTTGTCCTCTTTTCACAACAGGCAGAATTTGCCTGAAGTCTCCACCAAAAAGAATGAATTTTTCTTCGAACGGAAAGTTGTTGTTGCAAATATCTTTTAACAACCTATCAATTGCATTTAAGACATGTTTAGGTATCATGGATGTTTCATCAAGCAAAAACAAGCTAACTTGTCTTAAAAAATGCTCGTGTATAGAGTTAGGAGTTACATTACATGTGCTATTATCCAATATTGGAACAGGAAGTTTGAATAAGCCATGCAATGTAAATCCATTTGTAAGAAGAGTTGCTGCTATGCCAGTCCATGCAGCTGTAGCAGATTTAAAGCCCCTACTTATGGTTTCAGCAATCAAATAATTATAAGTAAAGGTTTTTTCACTACCAGCTGGTCCATCCATGAAAAACAATCTAGAATGTTAATTTTCTACATTTGGTTGCTCATTCAGTGCAGCAAGGATAGCATTACATACATTTAATTGATTAACATTAAGCAACAGTCTCATTCGGTTGGCTTCGTCAATAGATTGTTGAACATTTTCATCAAAATTTTCTAGATTTAGGTGCATAAACTCATCAATGGCAGGCAGATTGTAATCAGCCAGCGTTTTACCACTTTGATTTATAATCTTTTCAATTTAATGAAGAGTAGCTTGTTCAGCTATTAGAAGGGACTGAGTGGTGAATCAAATCTTCCATCATAAAAGCTTTGTATGTATTCCAGAGATGCAAAGGATTGTCAGGTTCACAAAAGGTCAAAATAATTGAAAACAACTGTCTAATTTGCTTTGGCATGCGTGTTAAAACTGCCTCAGAAAGAGTATTCTGCCATTCAGTGTCATCTTGCAACAAACCTTTCAAAACACATGCTTCACAAAATGTTTCAAGGACAATACCATTAACAGTACGCACATCCTCCCAAGATGTTGCACCTTTTGCTTGCAAAAGTAACTGTCTAAAAAAAAACAATTCTCCAGTTGGATTAACTTTATACATTCTTACTATCACATTATTACCACCCCTTTGTCTAACCTTCCATTTACAATGTTTATCATTAAATATAAAGTGATAAGGAATGTCAACATACAAATAGCAATGTGCTCTTTCATTTTCATTATTTAACTTAAACCATGATGTTAGGTGCGTATCACTTGAGTTGCACAATCTAAAGCCATTTGTTCTGCTTCTTCTCTAAAATACACTAATTGATTTTCAGGTAGATGAACTTTAAGGTGTATAATAGTGTGTGACATATGACTTATTGGATACTTGAAAATTCGCCACAATGCTTCAGATGCACTTACATAACGACAATCTAAAAAAGTGTTTACTTCATCATGATTAATTTTTTCATTTATTAAAATATTGGCACAGTCGTGACCCTTGTATATATACTTGTACAAATATTTAACAGCCTTAACAGACATGCAAGCTTCAACATTAATGTGAGCTTGATATTTCTTTGATAACCATAGGTTGTAGGGTACCACCCAGCGGTTATCTTGATTGTTACCTTTAATATTGATAACCAAACCATTATCACAACGTTTATAGCGTGGATAACCATTATGAACTGCTACTGTGTTAGCATTAAATTCTTTAGGATAGTTTTTGCTGCACACCCCATCTTTCATGCAGGGAGAATTTGGATTCAGTAATGCCACATGGACCGTGAATCATACAAGTTTTAATGGCGTCATAAAGATCTCGTTTAACAATCAGATCTGGAATTTCTGCGGATATTAAATTATTGATAACATGAGCTGTTTCAAGCTTATCATCATTTGTAAAGTGAAGTAAAATATGAACATGTGGCAAACCACGCTTTTGAAACTCAATAACCTGAACATGTGTTACAACTTTCCCTAATACACCGTGCTTAAAAATGTCATTGAGAAGGTTATTTAATTTGTGTTTAAATACTCGAATAACCAAGTCAGGTCTATCATTTGCTGTCTGACCTAGATATAAATTTTCAGTTATCTCGTGCCATTTTGGGTTGCAAGTGAAAGTAATAAAAAGATCTGGTTTACCATACTTTTTAATTATAGCCATAGCATCTTCAAAATTTTCTTTTAAAGCTCTAGGACTTCCTACATAAGTTGATGGCAAAACTACAACACGCCCTGGTCTAATATTATGATCATTTCCAAGGTTGTTTACATGTTCATGTAAGACATCATATTGTTCGCTTTTCAGTTTGTTTTGGTTATTTCTGATGAAACCAAGGCGCTGGTTATTTCTGATGAAACCAAGGCCTTTAAGTTTAACATGCGCATCAACAGCATATTGCTGAAACAGTTTTGAAAAGAGTGAAGAAAAAAATTGTCTAACTGAAAGTTGATAATTGTAATACTGAGATAATGTAACATGATTTCTAACCAATGTAGCACGTTCAGGGTTGTGAACCAATTGATTATGCCAACCAGCATCACCCCTTTGAAAAAAATAGAGGATAAACCATAGGATCTAAGTTGGCAGACATACTTGATATAGTTTTAAGAGGATGACCACTTGGGTAAATAACAACTTCCCTGGAAGCAGGTGGTGCACCATCTTCACCAACAAATGCAACTTCATTATGTGAAGAAGGATTATAGCGACGTCTATCATGCCCTTCAAGTAAAGACATTTTTTCAACTGACACTGAGCGACCTTCTAGAGCTGCTTGACGAATTTCTTCATCTTCCACTTCAGCCATATTTTTAAATGCGAGAGCAAATGGGTTTTCTTCACTAATAATAGTTTGCAATCGAAACATTAAATCATTTAAGCAAAGATCATTACCACGTTGTTGCATTCTAAAATTTACTGCTGCAAGTGGATCATAGATGTATAGTTGACAATATGTAGGCAGAACATCTTGATTTGGTTTTAAATTACCAATACGATGAAAAACTTGACCACATATTCTAAAACATGGCGGCCCATGATTCATGGGTTGAACTACATTAGCTTCAAATGAAGCAAAAGAAAGACAGGCATTATAATTTCTAATATATTTTAAAAAATTCAGATTGGCATTTCTATCTGCATAGTTTCCTTTAAATAAATCTTCTAAATCTTGTGGAAATGATGAAGGTTGCGACAAAACTACCTTTCCATTATGGCAACATAAAAAATGTGTTTCATCATTAAAATTTCTTAGCACCACAATTCTGGCAAATATAATTCATTTCTCCTAAATAATTATAATCTGAAATAGTATTACTTCTTGCTATACAGTGCATTCTTTCGTATCTAGCAGCAATTCTCGCATTTTGTTGATTATTAATTTCATGGCGCCTAAGCCTATTTCTTTCATTTCTGTGACGATTATTTTCAACTCGCCTAACCAAGCTCTCCTCATTTAGGTTTGAATTATTTGCTGCTTGCGGAGCAGCATTTCTCTAGCATTTTGTCGGTTATTAATTTCATCTCGCCTAAGCCTATTACTTTCATTTCTGCAATGACTATTTTCAACTCACCTAACCAAGCTCTCCTCATTTGGGTTTAAATTATTTGCTGCTTGCCGAGCAGCATTTTGTCCATTATTAATTTCATCTCGCCTAAGTCTATCTCTTTCATTAGTGCCACAAACAACTTTTGCCTATTAATATTTCCATTTTCTAAGCTAATATCTGCTTCTAGCCTAATATCATCCATTTAAACTTCACTTTTAATTGAAAGTAGTAACAAAAAATCTTAAACGAATCCTGAAGATTGCGATCTTTCCTATATAATTTTTTTTCTACTCTAAATAGCACACACAAATAATTTTTATATAGATTTTCATTTAAAATAAATTATATAATAATCTTATGACTTTAAAAATATATATATCAGCTAGGAGATGTTTGAAAAAAAATTAGCTTAGCAAATAATAATAAAAACAATTATTAAAAACATGCAGTTCTAATAATAAACATACTGCTAACAAAGAAAAATTAAAAAAGAATCGTTGTAAACCCTTTGTTGCAAACTTAAAAATTATTTCTTCAAAAAAAAATTATTAGTAAACATTTTTTTCAAAAATTCACAAAGCTTTACAATATTTCGTTCTTCTATACCACATCAATACATTATCTGGTAAATCTAAAATAAAATATGTAATGAATAAGTAAATAAATAAGAAAAATATTACATACAAAAAAAGAAAATCAATGCACCTTATAGAGAAAAGCTGTTGTGATTTACCAGAGTAGTAGTTGTAAAATATTATTATTTCATGTTAGCTTTTACAAAATAATTTATGCTGGAACATCATGATTCCAAAATATTTATAGCAAAATCATGTAGTAAACAGCGCTAAAGACAAAAAATCAAATTGAGATAAAACAAATTGTATATATGGCAAGATAATTTGTATTGGTTTTTAGTGAATGATTAAAAGCAGTGATTTTTAATAAAATTACCTATTTACCATTTTTAACAATAGACACCAACATGAAGATAAGCCAAGTGTCTATCAACTCAAAAGATAACAAAACATCACAGCAACAACACACAACAATAGCACACACCATAAGTTAATATAATATGTATATAACATAACTTAAGTAAGATAACATTCATATTTAACAGAACATAAGTAACAACATTAAGCAAAATGTTATTAAAATACATTATTATGTATTTTTTGACACTAAACAAATGTGTAACCCTCTGTTATAAGTACATCGCTTGGCTGGCAAAGTTGACAAATCTTACTCTGCACGTTTACAAAGTCACAGCACTTTGAAGCAACATAATATAAACATATGTACCAACTTTAAACACAATAAATGTGTTTAAATATGTATATAAGGTTAAATATATACCTTATATACATATTTAAACATACATTTCAAAAAAGTATAAATGCAAACAATAAACATGTACAAATAAAAAATTTAAAAATGACATGAGAAAATTTAAAAAGATTCAAAGTAAACAAAATATATATTTACAAACGATACTCCTTACCTTTTTTTTTTTTTTTTCATAAGAACAGTAATCCTCATAACAAAATTTAACCTTTACATACAATAACATCCTTGCTACTTCATCTAATAAAAATTTAAATCCTTTCTACTTTATCTAATAAAAATTTATATACAACTATTTTATATACTTACTTCAATTATAATATGATCTTAACGATGATTATTTATCTAAGTATGATTCTTTATGTAATATATCTAAACTAATAATTAAATTTCATAAGGAAAAAAGTTTCAACTCGCTTAAGAGATCTTTCTCAAATGACCACGTGCATTTTGAGAACACATTCTTTCAAAGCATAACTAAAAAAACGACATTAAACATTAAACGTTTCTATAGTATTAATATTAAGATATGTCTTTTTTGCTTTAGTAAAACATTCAGGGTCTCTCTCTTTCTCTCTCTCCCTCTCTCTCTCTCTCCCTCTCTCCCCCTCTCTCTCTCTCTCTCTCTACACTAAATTAAGAGATTATAGAATATAGTAACTTTATAAAAACCAAACATACTTTTCCCCAGCTTTCAGAGCAGATTTATTTGAGCAAAATTTACATTAGCATTTTTTTGGAGCAAATTAAACTTTATGTATGTATTTGAAAGCATTTTTGACTGCTTTAAAACAAATATTATACTTGGAAAATATGTAGTACTATGTGGTTACATACCATTGAATTTCTCCAACATTTTGTATATTTAAAATCTATTTGATTAAAAATTATAAAGTAAATTTTGAACAATGGCTGCTAAATTCAAAAACATCTTAATAAGTTATAGATTTGCTTACCATTTCTAAAAAAAATTTATTCTTATAATATGCATATTATGTTTTCATAATTTGCATATTATGTTTGCATAATATTTTAAAATGTTTAGTTGTATTTTCATTTGGAAACTCCCTACCGTGTTTACAGAGGTATTTTATTTATTATTCATTCATATATCTATTGTATTCACTAATCAGTTTTTTTTTTTCATTTTAAGCAACTGAAAATATATGTTTAGTTTTATTTATTAATTTTTTTTTTTTTTGCAGAACATTTTAAATAGATTAGAAGAACTTGAAATTCCATTTATACCTCGAGAATGTGATGAAGTGTATGTTTATTTTTAAAGTTAATTATTTTTAAAATTTTAAAAAGTTTAACCTCAAAAGAATTTTTCTGAAGAAGTAATTTTTTTTAGAGATACTCACAGAAAGACATTTATCGTTTCATCTCCAACTTTACCAGATGAAGAATCTAAATTTAAAAGTAATTTTTTAAAACAGTTTCTGAATGTTTTTAAAAAATTTTGTATTTAAGTGGTAATTGTTGTATATAACAGGCCTTGTTTTAAATAAAAAATGGTTAACACAAATGCCTAATGTAAATTTGTCATGAAATTCTTTTTCTCTTATTTTTTAAAGACATTAACTTTTTTAAATTACTGCAATAATATTAATTACTGCAAAACGAGTTATATGTTATTTAACTTCTTTTTTATTAATACTTTTAGGTGAATGTTTATTTTTTTTTTTTTTAATATTAAATAATAAAGTTTAATATTACATTTTTAAAAATGTTTGGTATTAACAAATTTCTTTCTTTTCTCAACATTTTCATAAATGAAATAAAGTATGTTAAATTTTTGAATTTTTAAATTATTATTTCTTAAATTTCTAACTGCGGCTTTGCAACTACAAATGATTTTTTATTTAAAAAAATTAGCAAGTAACAAATAAAAAAATTATGTTAATTTATTTACTTTATTTATTAAAAGTTTATTATTTTATTAACAATTTTGTTGTGAAAGCAAAGATTATCTTTCCAAACATCATTTATTAGAATTATATTGCTGTATATATCATTTATTGAAAATAATCACTGCAATTTAATTTGCGTTATAAAAAATAATTTTAACTAACATTTTGTGGAAATTTTTGAATTTTAAATAAACGGTTGCACCGTTTATTTAAAATTCAATTTTGAGTAAAAAAAAAATGTTTAGGAAGGAAAACCAAAAAAGCAATTGCGATAAAAATGAACTAATTTTGTTTAAGAACAAATAAAATTTAAATATTGAACATATTTATTATTATTTAATAGTAATTGCTACTGATATTTATATATATATATATATATATATATATATATATATATATATATATATATATATATATATATATATATATATATATATATATATATATATATATATGTATAATACTTTATTGTTTTAATCTGAAACTTAAACTTACTGATTTTAATGGAAAGGCTGACAAATTTCTTTGTTAAATTCTTTCAAATTTTTACTTTGAAAGTTGCTAACTTGTTGTAAGTTATTATTTTCCTGAATAAAAGTAACATAGTAATAATTTTTTACGTAATTAACATTTATGTATTGTATTGTCATTTTTAGCACCTCCAAAAGACCTCTCAAGTCATTATCGCTTTAGTGTTGGTCAACTACCTGTATGGGCAAGAAAACAGGTAGGTTAAAAGTAATACTTTTTGGTTCTGATTTTTAGGAGCATGTCATAAGATCTGAGGAAAATCCTATTGCATCATAGCATTTTACATGTTTTTTTTTATTGGATATTTATAGAATTATGACTGCAATATAAACATAGGATACATAGGAGTAAAGGCCAGATCAGTTACATATTAAAGCCTCTTTTTTTCAACGAGGCTGCTGGCAAGCATGATTTATGTTGAGAAAAACTTGGAGCTAAACACTTTACTAGAAAAACTTTAAATCATACAATTCAGGAAAGAAAAAATGAAAGAGAATTACAAAGCAATGAAAAAATTTTTTTTTGATAAACATTAACAGTGAGAGTATATATAGTACTTTGATAAATGATGATTTGCACAAGATTGTGTCATTTTCTGTAATGTAAAAATTACAGGTATTAATCACAAAGTATCAGCTTGGCAGCTGGTGCAGATACAACTACATTTACAATGTGTATTTGGGCCTTGTTTTAAAGTTATAAACAATAGGGGCAACCATACCAAATGTTAACTTTGTAAGCTAATGATGATCACTTGAGTCACAAGACAACATTTAAAAAAAAAAGAAGTCTTAATAAGAAAGAGAGCAGTATAGAGCAAAGTGTAATGTGATTGAGTAAAGTAATGTTGTATCTTAACACATACAAGAATAGTCAGTGTATTTAAACAAATAAGTAAACCAATACATAAGTAAATGCCCAGGCCAAGCATGTGACTATCATGTGACTGCAAGTTAGAGTATAATAACCATCAACATCTATCAATTATGTTATGGCTACTATCCTCTGATTTGCAGTCTCATGAATTTTTTAAAGTCTGGGAAAGATTTAACAGTTGAAAAATTACTTTGAAAACTTCAAATACATTTAAGAGACGGTTGTTTGACGGCAATTTTTTTTTTATACTGAATTTTTTTGGTACAATAGATAATTTTTTGGTACATAGTTTAGATTATAGAGGATTCGACTCCTTAGTACGTGACACCCTAAGCAATAAGTTATGCAGTTGCCTCTTCTTGTTAATGTACCCAATGTTGTAACAAGGCATTCCTCATAAAGCCTTGATAATCCACACCAAAAGCACTGAGAGGAACAGTTATTGCCCAATATTACACTGTTATTAATATTCCTATATTTAACAGCTGACAATGAAATCTTTCTGAAAGATAGCAGAGTTGATAGTCAAAATTTTTGATTCAATATAACAAATGTTTTACTTATTAATTCAAAAAGAGAACATTTAGAAATGTTTGCATTATATAAAGAAGTGATTATGTAAAAAACATTTCCACTTTACATTATGCATTATTACCATCAACTTTTTTTTAGATTTATATTAGCTAGTATTCTAATTTATTTATTTATTGGCATATAAAATTATTTATGTTTTTTTTTTTTCACTTGAATATTTTCAAACTTTATGAACTGTTTTTCTACCCCTTATAATTATTCAGATGTTGTAGTGGTGTAATGGTAAAGCACTTGCTTTGTAAGCAAGAGGTACAAAGTTTAAACTCAGCAAGTATAATGATTAATAAGTTTTTTGAGGCAACAGCCTTGTTTATCAGGATTTGTGTTTGAGAGTCGAAAAGTTAAGATAAAAGATATGTTGCTAACTCTAATATAGCAACCCACCTGGGTCTTGTGGAGTTGAGCATATCAAAAAAATAAATCAAAATAAAACTTTAACAAATTCAATTAAAGTAATGATCATACATTATTTAAATAAATAAGTTAAAAATTAATTCAAAAGTTCAATTTAAATTTTTTTTATTATTATTGAATTAACCAAGAATCTCAAAGAGTTAATTGATTATGGATTAATCAACTTTATTTTTAGCAGTCTAGCATTTTTTGTAGTATACTTCTGGTCTAAATAAAAAAATATTTATGAAGTTTTCTTTATTTTTTGTAGATAGAAGTAGAAAACAATTTGGCAAATGCAAAAGGGTCTAATGCACCTTTGGGTCGATGGGGAGAGGTTGGTTTTTGTACTGTTTTATTTTATACCACTATTGAATTTTCCAAAATGATATCTTTTATTTGCTTATATAAAGAGAACAGAGGAGCCATTAAATACAGTCCTTGAAATTGAAAACAAAACAGGTAAGGTATTTATTTACTAGTCAAGGGGACTATTTGGGGCTCTATAATATTTTTTAATTTTAATTTAGATATCTAGATGTTTTTGTGATTTTTTTACTTATTTTTATACACATTTTTATTTTTATGTTTCTTTTTATTTTTTACTAACTTTTATATAATAATTTTGTTTAGTAACTTATTCAACTAGTTCATTGGATTTTAATGAAACAGCAGTAAGCTTTATTCATCTTCTTTTTTTTTAACCCAGGGTTATGTATTTAGTTGAAGTTCTTTGTTACACAGGGCAATGAAAGTAAAGTGTTAAAGCTTAGTGATGATAGTTTGAATGGCGACAATGAAAGGTTTATTTAATTTACTTTAATGGTTGTTATAAGTATTATATTATTATTGTTATTATTATTGTTGTTATTATTGTTATAATTATTATCATCATTATCATTATTAGAAGTTCCATATTATAAATATATATTTTATAGGTATATATTTTATAAAATGACCAAATTATTTTAGTTAGAAAATTGAATATGATTACAGACTACAGAAAGAAAGTAGACTGTAAAAAATGATTTAATTTAGTCAGTGATTGCAAATATACATTTTTATTTATATTGCAAAATATATTAGACTGTTTAAAATGGTTATAAAAAATTAATGCTGCTAAATTTGATAATAAATTGTTTAAATACTTTGTAAGTAAAAAATAATGATTTTTATATGTAATTTAAAAGTGTCTAATCTTAGGAGATTTGAAGTGACAAGAAATCAACGATCTTCAAGCTGGAAAGAGGTATTCAGTTGGGTTTTTTTTTTGGGTTCTTTTCTTCTTTTTTCTTTTTTTAATTTCTTTTTTATATATTTTTTTTAGGGTACTGATGTTTCTGATCGTAAGTTTTGCAATTTTCTGTTTTTATAAAATATATATTTTTTAAATTTTGCATAATAGTGACCTTGCAATTTTTTACTTTAGATAAATTGGACAGTGAAAGTGAAAGTGCTGAATCCGTTAATGACCATGTAAATAGTGAAGCAGCTGAAGATAGTTTTTTAGAGAGTGATTACGAAGATGATGCATTTTCTCCACTCTCTGAACATTTTGAAAAGCTAGGTACACCAATTGTGACAAAGATGCTAAATAAACCAAACTATCCTAAAAATGCTGTGGCTCTCTTTAATCGTGCTAGTATATCTGCAAAGTTTTTGTCTCGTTCTCAGAAAGCCTCAAGGTTTGAAATCCAAAGTTCAATTAAAACATTAAAGAATTTATTTAAAATAGAATATTTTTATACATTTGTATAGAAAATTTTCGTTTAAATATTTTCATGAAATTTATATGAAACTGTTTTGAATTCTCTTATTGGTTTATTTGGTTTATTCATAGGACTCAAACCGCATCTACTAATGATCAAAGAAAGCGACTAGAAATTGTAAGTAATAAATGTTTATTAAAAAAAAAATGCAAGCAGTAAAACTTTAGTCCAAATATAAATCCAAATATAAATATAATACCTACTAATAAAAATTTGCTTTAGGCTTTTTAAATTTATTTGGTTTCTTTGCTAATCTAAATGTTTAATTTACTAATTTCTTTTCTGTGCTAACTTCAATATTTTTAGCTGAAAGCTCGATTTAATAATAAAATTAACACTAACATTTCAACAAACCTAAAGTCATCAATGGAGAACATTTTTTCCAAGGTAACACTAATAAAATTACAAGTTATATGAATAAAATTAACACAAACATTTCAACAAACTTTAAGTCATTAATGGAGAACATTTTCTCCAAGGTAACAAGATGCTTGCTTCAACTTGGTAACACTAATTATGCTGATTGTTTTCAAATAATATTAGGCGTGAATTTTTTTTTTTTTACAATTATTTTTTTATCATTATTTCTCAAAATAAAATAATATTTTTATCGATTTTTGTTTATTTCTAATAAAGTTTGTAGTAAGTCTTTAAATCTTTAATAAGGAAACCACAAGTCGTTCAAATATACAGGAGTCGAAGCATTTTAAAAGTTGTCAAAATATCTCTCAAAGTAACTCTGAAAAAACATTTCACAGACTTTTATCTTCGCCTAGTTTTAACGAAGATGTGTGCAAAACAAGTCTTCAAAGTAGTACACCATGGCGTTTGCTTGATTCCAAGGATCATAGCTCAAAAGAACTTAATTTAAAGCAAAATGTTTGGGGTAGATCATCCTTTGGGAAATCGTCAGTAAAATCTCCAGGGTTTGACGATACTTTATCTGTTGACGGAAATTATGAAAAAACAGTTGTGTTACGTAAGAAAGGAGATAACCGAAGACAAAATCGACCAAGATCGATGTTTGTAGAGTCTATGAGCCAAAAAATGTCTAATAAAACACTAATGCATTGTTTATCTGATACTGAAACAAATGACAACGAGGTTGTTCAAGAAAATATATTCCCAAATAATATAAATTTTCAATCAGTGAATGGATTGAACTTAAATCAATCTCTAAATCGTGACTTAGAAACCTCTTTTTGCGAAAAAAAGAGTTTTCAAAAGCAGCACTCAGAAACTCATGAATCATTAGAAACAGTTTATTGGAAACATAATCAATTTCTAAATTCTGCATGTGAAACTAATGTTACGTCTGAAGACTTATACAGCAATTTTTCTAAAGACCAAAACCTCGGTCGTATTGCAGTGGAAATAAACGAAAATATTTGTAAACTTAACCTGAAATCAAATTACGATGACTACGCTAAAAATTGTGATGTCGATTTGGTTTTAAAAAGCCCTACTCTGCGTTCAGAGACCATAAGATCAGGTTCTCCACCTCAAAGAGACACTTTTTTTGTGAGTTTTTTATTTTATTTTAAACTAATAATACTTTTAATCAAGTTTTCTTCTTAAGTTCTCAAAAACAAAGTTTTTATTACATTTTTATATTGGCTAAATTTTTCTTCTGTTTATTATCTGTTTATTATTAGACTGATACATCACTTTTAAAGAAAACCAGCGATAACCAAGAATCAGGTGAGTGGTCACTTTTACCCTTTTGAAAACAAAAGGAATTTATGATTTTCTTAAAATTGTATTTTAATTTACGTTTACCTTTCTTTAGTATCGTTAGTAAGCTGCCAAAATATATTACATACTTTTGTAAAATCGTACAATGATGTTCGCCGATTGCAATGCAAGGTGATTTATACTTTAGTTATAAATAGCTATAGCTGAGCTGTGTATAGTTTTGCATTTTTTTAACTTTAATTAATTTTAATGGTTTTATTAATTCACATTCATTCAAAATCACGATTAAAATTATCGTTTGATACTAAAATTAGTGTTTGAGATAGAGGCTTAAATTAGTGTTTAAAACTTGTGTGACTGGAATTTGTGCATAAAATGGTGAATTAAATTTAAAGTTTTTTAATGATTTATTAGTGAATTTTCAACATAGATATCTTACAAAGAAAAGGATATTTTTAATACGGAAAGTCTTAAGTACTATGACAACTTATGATTTAAGATTCTGTTCTTTGAGTTGAGAATAAATTAGCTATACCTAAATACTCCTTACTAATACATAAATTCGTGAAAATTATAAAATCTATCACATATAAAAACAAGAAAAGTACGGCGTATTATTTTAGCGCACTTAATCCATCGAAAAATAAATTTTTAAATATATCTTTTAGGGGTCGTCCATAAATTAAGAAACAAAGAAGATTAAAAACTTTCCCTTACAGAGTCTTTAATTAAACTAAAAAGTAAAATAGCCTTGAAGTTCATTGAAACACGCCGCGCAAACGAACAAATGATCTCCTGTTTTTTTATTTCTTAATTGAGTTTAACGTTGCGTAATTTATGAACGATCCCTTGCAGATTTTACAGCAGCTGTGATGTAGTGGTTAGAGTTTTGGCTTCAGAACCAGAGGTGTGAACTTCCTAATTAAATAATATTTTGCTCTGATAAGACCTAAGAACTTCTAAGAGCACCTAAATAACTAAATAATAATAATAATAAATGTTCGAGTATTTAGCTTTTTACGCCGTCAAACAAGAAAATCGTTAAGTTCGTTTAATTTTTTTGTTTTTTGAACAAAATTCTTTTGATGCAGCAATTTTTATTTTTGAGAGAAATCTGTAATTTCAAAGAACTGTTTTTCAAGAGTAACAAAATGCTTGTACTGAAATTTTTAATGTCATTAATGTACTCGATACATGAAACGTGTGTTAATTTTAGCGTGTGTGAATTTCGTGTTTTGCTGTAATACTAATGTTAAAAGAATGAAAGAAATTTTCGATTCTTAGCAGACTTAATAATTATAATAGTTATCACGTTGGTTAACTTTTAAAGGATCTCGTTTATTTATATACGCAAAGGGGACGTTAGTTCTAGTATCTTTTGGGCCTAATTTTGCTATAAAGTTTCTGTAGGATTATAATTAGACATATAAAATATTGCCTTTGTTGTTTGTTCTTATTACAGGTCATCGAACAACCTTGTTCCCCAATTCATTCTCAAATTATTTTGCTTATTTCAAAAACATATTTGGCTCTCGGGAATAGCATGAGTGAACAAAGAGAAAAGTTAATCGAACATCTTGATTTGATCGATCATCAACAAGACTTGATTAAATCAAATTTGTTTCAAGAGCTTGAAAACGAACTATTGTCGAATAAAGAATCTTCTACTGTACTTTATCTTCTTGAGAAATATTCGAATTTATTATTAGATTTGACGACAACAAAAATAAAAGAAAAATCGGGAATTTGAATGTTTAAATCTTGATATTTAGAAGAGATCATTGCCCAGATTTTGGAACTATCTTCGAATACTGTCTGCATATCGTGTTAAACAACCCAAATTTGAAAAGTGTTTTGAATGTTGCAAGCTATGCGTGTTTAAATAGCCTTCCGTTTTGTTGTAAAATACAAATTGATAAAACCATATGAAGACGCAATCAAAAATGAGTTTTCAAAAAAAAATTACCATAGGAAATTTAAATTTTGAATTTTCATAAAAGTTTTATAGAAATGTTTATTTAAAAATTTTTAAACTTCTGTTTATATGAAGTAGTTTTTGTATAAAAAAATATTTTTAGAAAGATAGAAAATATTATTTTTAGCAATTAATCTTTAATCAAGTAAATATTATATATATATATATATATATATATATATATATATATATATATATATATATATATATATATATATATATATATCATAGAAATATGATACATATATATAGTTATAAACTAAACTGTAGTGACCTAATAAATGTCATACTGGTTTTGCCTCCCTAGAGAAGCAGTTTCTTGGTTATTAATGCGAGTTCGTTTAATTCAGTTTCTGAAACACAACAAAAGGTTTTTTTTTATTAATATTTTTTTATTACAAGATTTTTTAATATGCTAGGGTTTAGCCATAAAATCTTTTAGAAGAGGATTATAAATCAGGTTTAGAGGAGTGTAGCGGGAAGTTAAAAGCCAAGGAAATTAGGACCTTAAAGTCTTAGTAAATTTTGACATCACGGGTCAAAATTTTCTGGGATAGGAGTGATAACTCTAAAAAAGTATGACCTTTTATGTAAAAGACAAAATTTACTAAGAAGTTATTCTGTTGTTTATCCGAGTTTTTTATTTAAAATAAAAGTCTTTTATTTAAAATAAAAATCTTTTTATTTTAAATAAAAGAATACTCCCTACTTTTTTTGTTTAATCTAACATTTAAAATTTGACCATTTAAAATTAGCAAGAATGGTTCCAATACATAAAGATGTTGATATTTCAACATTATCAAACAATAGACTTAACTCAATTCTCTCAGGTTTTTCAAAAGGGACTATGGTGAAAAAATGGTAAAAGAAATCTTTAATAAACAATTGAAAATATAAAACGAAATTGTAATAGAAAGAGCTCATCGTATCGGTCAACGCAAAGATAATAAACGAAGAACAATAGTTCTAAAACTTTTTAATTTCTACGACAAAAACAGAATATTCAGCTCAGTAAAACATCTTGGAGGAACTGGCGTTTACATAAACGAAGATTTCGCCCAAGAAACTATCGAACATCGAAAGAAGCTTTGGCAGGAAGTGAAAAAGTTACGTAGCGAAGATAAATACACCATTTTAAAATATAAACAAATTTTTTAGTCGAGATTATAAAAATACCCGTTTTCAAAATTAATTGTACGCAAATCGAATTCTATTTTACAATTTTTTAACTTAGTTTTATTTAACTAAAATAATAAGCCCCCTTCCCCCCCCCCCTCCCACACACACACACACCTATGCAGGCTTCTAAAATATTGCAAACGATTAGTATTTGGTATCTAGAATATCACATTCCTCGTGTGTAATCTTTTTCTCACTATTGTCACGCAATATATTACGATCAAAATTTTATAAGTATGAATTTAAAATATA
This sequence comes from Hydra vulgaris, assembly GCF_038396675.1. NCBI lineage: Eukaryota > Metazoa > Cnidaria > Hydrozoa > Anthoathecata > Hydridae > Hydra > Hydra vulgaris. The sequence goes on from NC_088928.1 coordinate 17,869,515, forward strand.
TTACCATTTCATGTAAACTTCATTTATAGTATATCATTAATAAAACGCTTTTTATGAATCTCGTTGCGTTTTTAATATATCGTCGACGTACAAGGAAAATGCACGAAGTCCATTTTTGGCAGTATGGATTTTTTATACCTCTATTTAGTATTTTAAATTCTCTATCGTTTGATAAACCACACAAATTTAATAAATCAATTATTAATGAGTTATTAAGATTTTTCATTTCAGCTATTACACAAAAATTTATAATTTTAACTATTACGCAAAAGTTTATTTGTTCATTATCTCAAAATGATTTTTTTGGACTTATAGCATTTATCTTGAATACAACGATATTGTTTGTATAATTGAATGTTTGATACACTTCTAAGAGCAATAGCTTGAAAGCGCATTCTCGTTTTTGATTTTTTCTATGGGGGATGTGAAATTTTAGGCGAATGTGATATTTGTTACTAGGCACTTCAGTCCATTTTATGATCTCGTAATATAATTAAGCTAAAATGTTAATTTTAATTTTATTGCATTCAAAATGTTAATCTTGTTTTAAAATGGGTTTAACCAATTTTGTAGCACTTCTGGTTGTCAAGAAATTTTCTGGTTGTCAAGAAGTTTGCATTTTTATACTACCTAATTTGACATTTTTTTAGACAAAAAAATGCGTTTTTTTATTTTAGTTTTTTTTAACAGTTTTTTTTACCATCATAACTGCGTAAAAATTTTACGCAACGACTTTAGGCAATAATCTATCTGTTATCATTAAACAATATACAAATTAAATAACTTTTAATTCACAACTAATCTTTAGAAAAAATATATATATACAGAAAAAATATATATAGCAGAAAATTATATATACATTAATATAGTCATAGACACATTAATATAGTCATAACTCTATTACAACCTTAGATTTAGAAAAAATAAACACAAGGTTGGCCAATTTTAAATTTTCATAAATATTATAGTAGGTACGCGGAAATCGCGTTTTACGGAGCCGATTTTTGTGCTAAAATTTTGTTCTACGATTTTTTCACTTTTTTTGAGGTAGCGTCAGACAAACATTTTTTTGTGGTGTTTCTTTTTAAAAACATATATAAACCTTGATATTTTTCTGAAAGAAGAAGGGTTAATCTTGATTTTTATGTGGCTTTTAATGTATGGTTACTAATTTTTCATGGTTTGTTATGGTCCTGAAAATAAAGTATATGTTCTCACATTAATTTATAGTAGAAGAAATGTTGAGCCCGCTATTTTTATTATTGATTTAACATGCATTTTCTAAGCACATGCCAATTTTCAAAGAAAAAAAAAGGGAGCAGATAGTTTACTATGTGTTGTTCTACAAATACCACTTTTTTTATGTAGCCTTAGGCAAACGTTTTTTTGAGGTATTTCATTTTAGAAACACATATAAACATAGGATATTTTTTGAAAGAAGAAAGGTCAAGCTTGATTCTTATATTATTTTTAAGTATGGTTGCCTAACTTTTTTATGAATTTTTTTGCTGACAATTTTCTATGAAAATTTAGTCGATGTTCTCACATTAATTTCGTATCAAAGAAATGTTGAGCCCGCTTTTTGTATTATTTATTCTACTTTCTGCATGTATTTTCTTTTTACCTGCCAAATTTCAGCCAAAAAAAAATGGGAGCAGATATATAACTAAGTGCAGCACTTTTGGTACCTAATTTCTGTTTTAATGAATTTTTTTTTCGGCAACAGCGAACTATAAAAATACGGGGGCGGATAGGGGGAGCCAGTTCTTTCTTTTTTCTGCATTATTTTTATTATTAGATAACAGATAAAAGAAAAACAGATAAAATGGAAAAAAAAGACTTACAAAAATATATAGATTCTCTAACAGATAGTAAGCAAATTTTTTTTTTCATAATTATATTATTGCTAACTATTTTTAAAAAAACAAAAACATAAAAAAACAAAAACATAAATGTAAAAACCTTACTCTTTTTGTTTATCTTAGTAAGATAATCTTAAGTATAAAAAGATTAATGTATTACTAATACATTTTTAGTAATACATTTTTAATAATACAGTTTTTTAAAACTGTTTTCATTTTATTGATAGATAAAAGTATCATTTCACAGGTTCATTAAAACATAAATTATTATATGATTTGTATAACTTGCTTCTTTTCTTTTAATTTCTATAGAAGTCTACAAATCGAATTTATATTGATTTATTCTTAACAGACATATTTTTTGGTGTTTAGTTTAAAAATGGTATAAAAATTACACTCATCTTCTTTTATTATTTTCCTGTTGTATACTACTTCATCCTATAAATATTATTTAAATAATTATACAAACATGTCTAATATTGCTTCTTGTTTAGATCCTAGCACTATCATTATAGATTTTTTGAGATTTCGTAAGTATAGTTCCCATAACATTTTTGCATTAACTTAATGTTTCTAAAGTTTTTTTAAATATAAGATATAATTATTATTGTCTATACCTTTTTCTTGATGTATACTAATTTATATATGTTTATTGTTTACATAAGTATATACTCATTCTTAATGTTAGCTTCTTGTTTATATACATATAATCTTTATATTTTAATTTTTTAGTTGTTATTTTTTGAACTTACTTTTGGCAATTACAAGGTGTTATTTTTTATCGTACAATTTTTTTGTTACCTTTAGTTGAATCGACAAGGTCTACCATTGGTAAGTTTGTATATTATAACTTTTGTTATGAATCATAGTAACAAAAGTTTTAACATGTGTGTCTAGGTTTAACTCATATTTTGTTTAACTCTCCTTTCATCACTTGCTATAGTTAGTAATTTTGAAAACCAGGAATTTTTATTCTGTGAATATATTTAATGCTAAACTTATTTTTTTTTGCGGTGTCTTACTCCTTTTTTAACTTTAGAACCATCTTCATCTGGTACAGTTGGTAAGTTCTAAAAACCTGTTATGCATTCCTTATCAAATGCAACATTTTTTTTTTATAACAATCTTTTAACCTTAGTTCCAACTTTACCTGCAGCAAGTGGTAAGTTTAAAAACTATTACTTTTTAATGTGTATACATTTCTCAACAAATGCAATATTTATTTTCTATTAAAACATTTTAACCTCAGGAACATCCTCATCTGCTACAATTGGTATATTTTAAATACTTTACTTTCTAATATATGTATGTGTTTTTCATCAATTCCAATATTTGTTTTTTATTACAACTTTTTTACTTTAGTTTTATTGTCGTCTGCATCAAGTGGTATGTCTAAATAATATTACTTTTTCATGTGTATCCATTTTTCATCATTTGCTATATTAATTTTTTATTACAACTTTTTAACCTTAGGACCATCTTCATCTGGTACGATTGGTAAGTTTTAAAATTTTTACTTTCTATTTGTGTATGGCTTTTTTTATCAATTGCTATATTTTTCTTTTTTAAAACTTTTTTTACCTCTGTTTCATCGTCCTCTGCATCAAGTGGTATGTCTAAATAATATTACTTGTTAATATGCGTGTCCATTATTCATCATTTGCTATATTAATTTTGTATTACAACTTTTTAACCTTAGGACCGTTTTCATCATCTACGATTGGTAAGTTTTAAAAATTTTACCTTCTAATTGTGTATGCATTTTTCATCAAATACAATTTTTCTTATTACAACTTTTTAACCTTAGTTTCATGTTCATCTGCAACGACTGGTATGTCTAAAAACTATTACTTTTTAATATGTGTGCGCATTTCGTAGCAATTGAAATATCTTTAAATGACAACTTTTTCTACCTTTAGTTCCACCTGCTCAACCTTCTGCTGGTAAATTTATGTATTAAAAATGTATCTGAATGGTTATCAAATTTTTATTATTCCTATTAATATACACTGTTTAATACATTTATATTGTGTTTTCATTTGAATTCTCATAAAAGGAAAATCACTAGCAGTATTGAAATTTTTACTTTTATTAAAAATTTGTTTACCTATCAGTGATTTATTAGTCAATAATTTTATATATTTAGATAAACTTTAACAAGTAAAAAATTTTTATTAAGTGTTAGATAATGCCATTTGTTACTAATATAATTATTATTTATTTGCTTTTAGAGCTTACATATGAAGCCTACAGGGTTTACAGGACCCAGCATCCTGGACCCATCAGCAACAGATCATATTTGCGTTGGATCTGGTTTGGGGACAAAGATGACCCTCTTTTTAGATGGCCCTATTATCCCCAAAACAGGAGTGCTGGGGACAGCAGCAGAGGTACTGCAAGTGGTCGTGGCATAAGAAGGTCGACCTAGGCGGAATGTTTTATGGCTTGCAAAATGAGTATCGCAAGTTTTGTTGCTTGCAAATATGGTACAGCAAGTTTTATGGCTTGCAAATTTTTTTTGATAGACGGCTCTGGCTTACCTTCACGTGGTGTCTATTGTTAAAAATGATTTAATTTTATTCATTAATGGAATTGAAGAATTAAATCATTCATTAAAAGCCAAGACAAAACTTAATTATATTTTTTATTTCAAAATACTTATTGTTTTTTTGTGTTTTTTGTTAAGGTTGGAGTGGGTAATCGGTCCCTTTAAAGGACATAATGGATATTCAACCTCATCTTGTAATGTGGTAAATTAGTTTTTTATTCTAATTTCTCTCTGTTTAAGAAAGCATTTTAACATTTTTTGTGAAATTGTTATTAATTTTTTTTTCAGGTTTAGGGCAGCAGGGGGAGGGGCGGCGTACGCCCCCTCCAAAAAGGTAATTTTATACACCACAAGTTACTATTTTTCAAAGTATTAAAATGTTATATTTATTTTTTATAATTTACTCATTTTAGTAAATATTACAATATTTAAAAGAATGAAATTTCGATAGGGTGTGTTAAACCACAACCTAACACCCAACTTTATGATAGATCTGTAATACTCGCTAGTGATGTAGAATAAAATAATACCAAAATGTTATTCATAAATATTATCAATTTCATAAAAAAAACACTCTTTAATGGAGAAAAAGTGTTTTTTGTGAGGTGTCGGTGGTGGATTAGCACCCCCTTTGGATCCCTTGATGCGCCATTTACCTAGAAAAAAGTTTAAAATTAAAGCCCATTTTTACACCTATCTTTTGATACCAAGTTATAGATTTTTGAATAAGAATTGACAACGTTAAAACAATTTATGTAAAAAAAAATTTTTTTTTGACCACAGTTTTATCAAGAAATCCATATATCGAAAATTTGCTACTAAAAACTTTTTATAGAATTATCCAATTTTCGTAATTTTTTCACCTTTGAAATACTGTATTTGAGAGCTTTCTAATGATATATAACATTCTAGTATTTGAATAATTTAAAAAAATCAGTCCACGTACCTAATTATAGATACAATATTATAAATATTATAGATCAATATAAACGATATATATCTATACATATATGATATATATATATATATATATATATATATATATATATATCTATATATATCTATCTATCTATCTATCTATCTATCTATATATATATATATATATATATATATATATATATATATATATATATATATTTAAACAATATAAATAATATAGATTAATATATACGACTAATTTATAATAATATTATATAATCTATAATATATTTATAATATATTACTAATGATATATAATAACTATATACGATACATTATAACAACTATAAACGTTATAGATATAAATATTATAGATTAATATATACGACTAATTTATAATAATATTATATAATTTATAATATGTGTAATATATTTCTAATAAAATATTACTAATAATATATATAACTAGTAATTATTTCAATTAAATTGTAAAATAGGCTTTTTACAAAACTATAACCTTTCCTTTTTCAAGGTCAACATGCAATTGAAAAGTCCATACTTGATTTTCCTCAGTCGAATAGACCACATCAAACAAAGTTTTTTTATTAAGTTAGGAGTTGATTTGTTTATTTGAAGAACTTCACCTGTACACCAAAAGTATTTTTTAGTGTCGATTTTTATTATTTTATGTTGAATAAATTTCCCAACAAGATAATTAACATCATTTAGAATGACAGCCAAGATGTTTGTTTTTTGTTGATTTGCTAATTGAGACAGTCTTGCATTCTTCAATTTTTCACTTAAGTCTTCTTTCTGTTTTGCAATCAAAATTTTTCTTTCAATAAGAATAACTCTTCTCTCAATGGGCTCTGGAAAAGTTCTAAAAACTGATTGTAAGTTACTGAACAACTCATAGTTTGTTAAGTCTATCCGCTTACTACCATGCATTTTAGTTTTGTAAAAATATTTAGGTTCACATTTAACTTCCATAACATACCTATAAAAATCCAACTGTGCTCTTAATATTTTTTTGCTTTTAAATGTGTCAACTAACAAAACATATTCATCATCTGCTTCTTTTGAGGTCAACCACACCTTTGTCCTCAATTTTAACAACTCATTAACTGATTTAGCTTTTTTTAAGAAGGCTTTATCTTCAGCTGTTTTTTTAGCTTAATGCTTTTCAGACAACATTTCACTCATTTCAAACTTTAATTCTAAATGATGTTGTTTGTATTTATCTTTCATTTTATTAAAGTTTGTTGAAGCTTTTTTTAGCAATGAGTCACGCTCATCTAAAGTCTTTTTATCCAACCAGTCTAGTGTTTTGTTTTTATACCACATAGTATAAGCTTGTATAGTTTGTAATTTGGCATTTGGCTTTGTTAATTAAAAGATCCAATACCACAGAATTAAAAGATCCAATACATCAAAGTCACTTTCTGACGCTTTGTTTGTTGTTGGAACATTCTCTGCAGCCTTACTTATATTATCAGAAGGATGCCAATATTTACCTCCAGGAAGTTGATCAGCAGATTGTCTTTCCAGAACAACTAACAAATGACAAATTACTTCTAATGTCTGCTGTGTTAAAATATTTAAATCAGTGTCATTAGTCTCTTCAAATAGTTTATTATATAAAATATCTTTATGAATATTAATATCACTTGGACTGAATGTAGGTGTTTTCGAGATCATAATCGATGATGCATTTTTACACAAATCTGAAAGTTTCATTTTTAGGGTTAACAAAAATGGATTCATATCAAGAATACTCTTTTGCGATTCAATTATCCGCCAAAGTGGACCTGTGATTATTTTATCAACTATTCCAAGAGCCCGCACTTCTGCTAAATATAATGTTGCTAATATCTTCTTTAACTGCAAGTAAAAAATTATTTTGATTTGGCCAACTTTGAAGAAACTCTAAAATATCTTTTGAATGAAAATACAAAGCTGCAGCATTATAATATAATATATTAAATCTGTTACCAACAAAGGGTGCAAGTATACACTTACTTTGTCCTTTACCAGCAAGAAATGCATTAAAATACCATGAAACTCCAGCTTCATCGCTTCCCCTTACAAGAAAAGCTTTACATGCAGTTCTTATTAATCTAGTGGCACCTGATTCAGCAGTATCAAATGCAAAAATATTTTCATAACTACTACTTAAAACTAACTTTTCGAATGAGTTAATTGTTTTATCAGTTTCTGTTGCAAAGTTAGGTAATAAATGCAATTTACAAAAAAAATTGACATTTCAATGAAATCTGCCTAAAGTTATAAAGAACCTTCCCAGTTCTTTATAACTTTAGGCAGTAACTTTTTCCTCATATCTTTAAGCTTTAAATTAAACAGTGGATTAGCTGGCCCAAGATCAGACATGGTAGTTTTAAAAGAACATAGAAGGTTAGTAAAATCATTTTCCTGCTGCTACTTTCTAAAATATCACATATATCATCTAATGTTTTGGTTAATGCATTATTAGTACAACCTGCATCACTGCCAGCCATTTCACATAATCCTAAAGATAAAGTACTTCCATTTGTGGTAGTAACTTGAAAATTTTGAAAATATCTATGATGTTTAGTGATACCGTCACAGTGAAGACAATTGCCCGAAATAATTTCTACAGTGTTTATCATTTCTTCAGCAACTTGAAGTTGAGCAAGTGCTGAAGCCTCAGTCATAAATCAAGATTTTGTACCAATTGAGGTAAGCTTCTCTATATCTATCTTTGCTAGTTTTTTTAAATCAATTGTGATAACTTCATTAACTTTGTTTATGCTGACATTCAAAGAAACTAACTTCATAATAACTACTCTTATATCATTAGAATACCTTCCGAAATTGAAATGCTATTATTCTGCGATCATGGAGAAGAGAACTTAAATTAAAATCTTTATTTTCTTTCCTTAATACTCTAGTGTTAGGAGAGTCGGTATCCTTTAATTAAACTGTTTATTTAAACTGTTAGAAGACAAATTTTCATGTTTATTTACTACCATGCTAAACTTCTTGTTTACATAATACAATTTTTTGCATGTAATTCTTTTTTTCTCATGAAGGAGTGCAACTTTTTTGTCACTTTTTTCAAGCTTAACTAACAAAAGTTTAACTCTTTTATTAAGATTTTAAATGACTTTAATAAAAAAATCTTTTAATTCTTTTATTTCCTTATTTTGTTTCTTTTTTAATTGATGAATCTTTGCTTTATTACTTGCATATAATAGTTTATATGTCCTTCTAGGGTCGTTAGATGTAAATTTTTATTTCATATTACTAATACGAACATTAGCAGATTTGAACTTATTTATACAACCAGATGAAGCAAGTTTCAATTTTTTAAAACAGTTTTTTGAGGTTTGTTGTTTTAATTTTCTTTTTTTACCCTTCGTTTTATTTTTTTCACTTGATATGGCATATGAATTATGCATATCATATGCATTATTCACAACTAGTTTCCGAAATAGGCGGTTTAAAGAGCATCAGCTTATATATATCTCTTCTTTTATTGTTACCAATCATATAATTCTTTATCATTCATTATGATAAGGCTAATTATATACAAATACTGTATTATACAATCAAATTATTATATTGTTTTTTTAATCATATTACTTTTTGTAAAACGTTTTATTATGGCATAATAAATTAAAAAAATCGGTCTAAATTTAATCTGAAAACGTCTTCTTTATATATAAAAAACTTCGCAAATTTTGTCTACGGAATTTGTCACGTGACTGAAGTGCCTATTATTACAGTCTTGCTTTTACGTCGTGCTTACATCGTCTTTTAAAAAAATCAAATAAATATTGCACTTCGCTACTTTTTTTGTTTTTAACAATCTTAGCCTTTCTTTTTTTAATTTAATATTTTGCATAACGCCACTAGTGACGGATCCAGGGGGTGATGCATCCCCTAATTTCCCCCTCCCGTTTTCCCCTCCCCCCACACAGACTTTATTACACACAGACCAGACCACCCACACACCAGAATCTAAAAGCCCTAAGATATCTTAGAAATTCAGGACCTTTTTTTTTTTTAGGGAGACGCCAAGGTGGTCGTGTGGTACGAATTAAAAAAACATTTCATATTCCCCCCCCCCCCCTTCCACCAAAAATTCCTGGATCTGTCACTGAACGATATAAATTGTTTTATAAAAAAAACGCTATGGGGAAATCCGTTCCGTAATTTACACGTTTTTCAATATGTCAAAAATTGATAAATCTTGAATACAACACACGTGAAGAAAGGAAGGAACAGAAAAATGCTTATTGTCAGCAAAATATGGTGTTTCATATTGTAAACATTTATGTTTGCATTTCACTAAATGTTAACCCGCAAGTTTACATCCGTAGAACATTGAAATTGAGCAACGGATCGAAAGAAACGGATAGACCTGCATACGGCAGGTATACTTTGGCAGCTTTTTAAATTTAATTTCAGAAAATATAATTGCTCAGAATTTGCAGAAAAAATTGAAAATGACGATATTTTGCTAAAATATCGTCATTTTTCAAAATATTATTCTTACGAAAAATATTTATGATTTAAAAACGCAAAAATTGTTTACTAAGTAAACAATTAAGGCTTAATGAATTAAAACGATTAAAACATAATGAATCAAAAAAAAGTTGACACCCCCTGCATAAAATAATCCGCTGGATAATAAATTTAATGAACACGTGTGGTTTTTTAATGTTATCAATAATATTTGTTTAGCTGGTGAATTGTGTTCTCCTGCCTTTACTTCTAAAATAACTATGGTAAATTATATATATTTTTTAAACCATGAAATTTTATATGAATAATATTTTCTATTTGTTTAAGAACTTGGAAAGCAAGTGTATCTTAATACTTGTTAGTGTGAATTGCTTTTTTATCGCTCTTAAACAGCAGTTGATTACCACTAACTATTGAGAGAGCAACCACCTGAGGCAGAGTATCAGGTCTTAATTTAACCTCATTTCTGAATCTCTTTTCTAAATCTTCTATAAAATATTCTTCCAAATAATTAATGTGAGTTATTAAAAATCTTGAGGGTCTTGTTTTAATATAAACTATTGTTATTGGAATTGAGGTAAATGAGGCTGTTGGCAAACATATAAACTCTATTTAAAAAAATAAAAGTCATTTGATTTGTTGCTAATGTAAGAGAAGTCCTACACAATGAATGGAATAAAAGATAATAAGGTAAAACAAGAATGCAATTAGAAAAACTAAAAAAATAAAAGAATAAACTGAAAGAGAACACTTTCTGGGAGTATTATTTCTTGGTTGTTACACCTATAAATTATGCTAAATTAACTGTACTATTAGTAATACTTACAGAAAACTTGTAAATACTTCATAGACTGAAAGTATCACCATATTACTATGGAAATATCACTCTACAAATTTTGAAAAGTAGCTTCATAAAAGTTATACAAGCTAAAGATATGAGAGTAGTTATTTATGAAAGACATAGTTCTTCAGTGTTGCCAAATCTTTAAGTAAAATAATCATATACAGTTTTATGGAAAAAGGCAACGACCTCTACTCTAGTTTTAACCCTTCATATAAAACATCAAATTTTGGCGTTAAAGCGAGTCTTAAATTCATTGATACACTTAAAGTGTCTATTTTGTTTTACAGTATTAAGATTATTTTGCTTTAGATCTAGTATTTCTATCTGCCTATCAATTAGCAATTCAAAAAACTTAGATGTGAACCAAATTGATCTTAATGCTACAAAAAAGACAGATAATTTAGGTCATGTAAAAAGAGTTTGTCATTTCTATGTTGACTAAGAAGTTGATATATGTAAAATACAGTTTACTAGACTGTGCTATACAGCTTGTTGATGAAGTCAATGATGCTATAGAGCATATACATGAACATGCTTTATGTATATACCTTATAGCATCATTGAGATAAAGAGCTTACTCATACAGATGCTATTATGTCTAAAGATATAGAATTTGCTAAAATGTTATTTGGAAATATGTAGGAACATGCTTAGCTAACTTTTAAAAACTCATGCTATCTTTTAAGGACATCCACTCTATTTCTGCTTTTGGTTATGAGAAATAATTTTCAACTTATAACCAAATTATTCATTCAAATTTAATTATACCTCATATATAATATAATAAAAAAAAAACACAAAAAAATGAGTAGCCTCCTTGACTGTAGTGGCCCCCTTCGGGTCTTGGGGAGGTGAATAATCTAAAAAAAAATATATATATATGTATATATATATATATATATATTAGTGATGTGCCATTGGCTAATGCCGATTGTGGCTAATAATAGGTTTAATGTATTTATTTAAGGGTATTATAATAATATTAAGGATTTAAATTACATATTTAACAAGTTCCTATTCATCAGAAGTGATTCGACCTACTAGCCTATTGCTATTGGTAACCAGCAACCGATTAATCGGCTAAACCATTGGCCGATTAATCGGCCGATGGTATCGGTTGATTAATCGGCATTGGCCGATGCATTGGTATTGACTATTAAGCCAAACTAAACAGGTGCATAGGCACACCTTATATATGCAAGTTGCATACCTAATATTAAGATATTACCTTTATATACATACATTAAACTCTATAGTTAGCCTTAATCGGCCTTTGCGATGGCACATCACTGATATATGTATATATAAATATATATATATATATATATATATATATATATATATATATATATATATATATATATATATATATATATATATATATAAAAGGGGTGTTCAGAAAAAAAAAATTTAGAATTTGAAAAACCAAACCGTCTAGATTTGAAGCAATATGTTTAAACTTACCCATAAAAAATAACAGCACCATTGAACCACTTTTTCCTTGCCCTCAAAGCACATGTTTGGAAAAAAAAAGGACCCAAAAATGACCGAAAACGGATCATTTTAAGTGTCTTGAGGGCAAGGCTAGCATAAATATTTATAGTAAATTTTTTTTTCGGGGTTTAGATAATCATCTGTATTTTGATTAAAAAAGTATGGCTAATAATCTTGGAATTTGTGGTCTGTTTATATGTCAAGTGGTATTTAGAATCGAGTAATATGTAAAAGGCCCCCAACTTAGAAATTAAACCAATCCTTCAGATAATGGATAGCTTTAATATCTAAGATCAATTTAGAAAAAGCAGTTAAAGCTGTGTTTGATTCGCTTGTGGACTCAACTATGATTCCACTAACTCTATTGGATGAGGATTTGCCTTTGCATGAAAAACAAAAAATTGCAACTGCAATTCTTTAATTTAAAATGCCTAAAAATTAAGAAAGACATCAGAAGAAAGATAGAAAAAAATGCTAGTACTAAAAAAGATTAACAAGCTTAGATAAATTTTCTTACCTTATGTTTAGTTATAGTGGTTTAACTGAAAAAAGAATAAAAGACTGGCTTTCACTTCCACCGCAATACAGTCTTTATTTAAAAATTTTGAAAATTATGCCAATAGCCTTATTGTTGTCAATGACCATTCGGAATGAGCCGTCGGCATGATGCAGCAATATATTCATTGTTACAACAACAAATAGAAAAAACAGAACAGATTGATATTAGTTGACAAAGTTAGCTCTGCTTTCAGGATTTCTGGGAAAAGCTCCACTAGTCTTACCAAAAGAAGATTATCTCATAGTCTTTCCTCCTTAGCGAAGAAACAAAGCACGAACAAAAAAAAAGGAATAATTAAATAAACTGTAGAAGAAGCTTCTACAAAATCTTTTTAAATATTTTTTTTTTTTTTTTTTTGATTTGATAAGTAATATTGAATCGTGATATGCAAAAACTACATATGTTACAAAGTCAACTTTTTCAGTAAATTTGAAAAAACCTTTTTATTTTTTAATTGTTAATGATTTTTTTTGAAAGACCACTTGAAAACCGCGCATTTACTAATGATGTAAGGTACTTTGACAAATTTTTGTTTTTTCAGAATATCATTGATAATGCACATAAGGAACATTTTTCTCAAAAAAATCTCAAAATTTTGCAAAAAAGTAACAAAAATGCGAAGTGTGGTTTTTGAAGACAAATTAACAAATTGTAGTCGTAACTTAAGTAGTAATATTTTAATTTATTTTATTTTAATTAAAATATTACAAATAATAAACCTACATAAAATGAGTAATTCTATTCTTATTTTGAATATATACATTTGCAAACTATATTATGAATCTAAATAACAAAGTTTTAATATAATTGTTGAAAAGATTATATAAACAACACCACACCACGTAATAAACTTTTTTTAGCCGATTTAAAATGTTAATTATACTTTGTTTTTTGAGAAGAAAGAAAAAAAACATACCTTTTTAATCAAAAATACAGATATTTATCTAAAACCTGAAAAAAATTTTTATTATAAATATTTATGCTAGCCTTGCCCTCAAGACACCTAAAGTAATCTGTTTTTGGTCATTTTTGGGTCCTTTTTTTCCAAACATGTGCTTTGAGGACGAGGAAAGAGTGGTTCAATGGTGCTGAAAGTTTTTGTGAAAGAGTGCTGAAAGTTTTTGTGAAAGAGTGCTGAAAGTTTTTGAAAGAGTGCTGAAAGTTTTTGTGAATAAGTTTAAACAAATTTGCTTTAAATATAGATGGTTTGGTTTTTTAAGTTTTAAAATTTTTTTTCTGAACACCCCTAATATATATATATATATATACATATATATATATATATATATATATATATATATATATATATATATATATATATATATATATATATATATATATATATATATATATATATATATATATATATATATATATATACATATATATATATATATATATATATATATATATATATATATATATATATATATATATATACATATATATATATATATATACACACACATATATATATACACACACACATATATATACACACACACACACATATATACACACATATTTTTTGCACCTGTAAATTTGAATGAATAATATAGGATAAAACAATGCATGTGTGTGTTTGTGTATATCTTATACTGTTGATTTAGGTAAGCTGTGTGATGTCATACTGAAATAGCCTGACATATACATCGACTGACAAACAACCTGACTCACAGCGGACTGCTGCTACATTGACTGAGGGTTTGGCATAAGGCAGCAATCTTTTCATTCATTATTCTTCGTTTTTTTCTTCTTTTTCTAAAAAAGTATCGATTTAGATAAGCAAAAAAAGTGAGCAAATGTTTACATAAATATGCTATAGTAGATAATATAAATACACACACACATATACACACACATGTGTTGTTTGTTTTATCCTATATTACTCATTCAAATTTATAGAAGAAAAAAAAATCATTAACACATATACAGGTGAAATTAAATAGAAAATTAAAAAACAAAGTAAAAAAATAATAACTAGGAGAATCGGAAATTAGATATTATAACATAGTATATTATTGCATAAATTATAATCAAATATCAGAATAAAAAAAACTCAGATCTGATCTGCAAAAAAGAATTATGGTAGTAAGTACATCTTTTAGTAAAAAGTTGCCACCCCTCTCCCATTAATTAAATAAGAAAAATGGCATCATGAAAATTGGTCCAAGCCACACCAATGTAAAAATATGGCCATAAAACTTAAAAAATATATATTCTGAATTATTCAAATATTTTTTAAGAATAAATTTTTTAAAGAACAGAGTTTACATTTTTTTTTTAAATCTTGAACTGTTTACATGCTATATCCTTCAGTGTGCTAGTAAGTCAACTTAAAATATGGCGTTATGGGAGAGTTAAAACAATTTTTACAATCAGATGTCCATCTTAGTACTAAACTGCTTCGCAGATCTGAGTATTGCGATATTGCATTATACAATAACCAATAATATCATCTTATTGCTATTTTATATTGGTCGGCCATCACATTAGGACCAGCAGTAAATTTTTGTAAATATTGGATAAAAATGAATTTTTAGGCAAAAAGAAAAATAATGGTGCAATTTAAAGCTTGTTTTTTTATTTATAAAGTTATACTTGATAAAAATTAAACAAATAAAATTAAACATTTCTATGGGGTTAAGATCAGGTGAGTTGCCTGGCCATGGCAATACATCAACTTTTTTCTGATTTAAATAAGCCTTAACACTTTTTACTGTGTGGGAAGTTGCACCATTTTGCATAAATATAAGATTTTTGACATTTTGTGACTTTTCTTGAATTTTTTTGACATTTTTAGACCAATCTGCCATTTGGGGAAACAACTGATTCTCCAGAACTTCTTTATATTGGTCCTGCTTCATTGTCTTAACCACTCTGTAGAGATGTCCTGCTCGTTGCCCACAAATGACAGACCAGATCATTACTGAAGCTGTATGCTTGACTGTTTTCATAATGCAGTCAGGATGAAACTTTTCGTTTTTTTTGAAACTTTTTCCCAATCCTCAACAGACCAGTGACAATAGTTTCTAGCCCACTCCAGTCTTTTTTTTTTTCATGAGTGAAGTAAGTTTTGGTTTCTTGGTTGGACAATGACACATCAATCACTCTTCTTTCAGCCTTTTGCGAATGGTTTGGTCTGACACAACACCAGCTTCATGGGTAAGCTTATTCGATAAGTTTTGTGGCTATTTTTCTGTTTTCCAGGCAAATATTTTGGGTTATACGGTCCCCTCTTGGTGTTGTCTTGCGTTTAGAACGTGGTCTCTTTGAACCAAACTCTTTCCCTGTATCAATTTTTTTTTCTCACTCACATTACAGTTTGGTGAAAAACCTTTACACTTTGTTCAATTTTTCCCTGAGAATATTTTGTATTTTGTAAAATACATCTGATTTGACTAATTTTTGTTGGTGTTGTATCACATTTTTCCCCATAGCTGAAAAATTGAATAAAGAACTTAAAAAAATGACTAAACTCTGGTGTCTTTACATAAACAGAAAAAAAAAACATAAAATCCTTTATTTAAAGATAATGACTTGATTATTATTAAGTTAAAAAAAAATTAATTAAATAAAACACAGATGCTTTAAATTAAAATAAATCACATTAAAACTTCAATCAAACTAACAACTAAAAAAAATCTTAAATTGCCCAATATGCACCAATTTGACTATGACAGGTGATTGCTGACAGCCAGAATTGCCAATTGATAAAATTTTTATTAAATATTACAAAAAATAATATCATATTTATTTTATCATGTGGGTTAAAGCAATCTATTTGAAATAAATTGTAAAAATAATGTGGGTCCTAATGTGATGGCCGACACTCTCTCTCTATATATGTATGTGTGTGTGTATATATATATATATATATATATATATATATATATATATATATATATATATATATATATATATATATATATATATATATATATATATATATATATATATGTATATATATATATTACACAAGCTTTTAATCTGCTCTTCATTGATGACACTAATTTTTCGGTATAAGTAGACGGAAATTTATTCCATTCTTCTAGTAAGATATTTTTTAGCATATTAACATTTATTATTCTATGTTTCCCGACTTGTTTGTCTAAATAATCCCACATATTCTCTATTGGGTTAAAGTCTGGTGATTGGGGAGGAGAGTGCAGTTGTTTTGGAACATTGTAGAGCAACCATGATTTTACAACATAAGCAGTGTATTTTGGATTTCAAACCTGTTGAAATATCCAATTATTTCCTAACTTTAATTTAGCAGCATCTGATTTCAAATTAATTTTTATAATGTCCAAAAAATGAATAAATACCAAACTCCCCACTCCAGCTGCAGCTATCGATCCCCAAACTATCACACTTCCACCTCCATGTTTCAATTTCAAGTTCAACACCTACAGCTAATTTTAATGCACTAATACGTGGATTTGAATTGACTTTTTTAATTATACTCCTTCTGTCTCGTGAATTTAAAATTTTTGGTCGGCCACTTCTTAATAACGTATTAACAAAACCAGTCATTTCAAATTTTTTAACAATACTTTGAATATATATATATATATATATATATATATATATATATATATATATATATATATATACATATATATATATATGTATATATATATATATATATATATATATATATATATATATAAATATATATATATATATATATATATATACCCTTTTTGACAGCATTTAACATATTTGGAATTTCCAAATTTAGAAATTGATTACCTTTTTTAATTTTTATTTATTTTTAATATGGCATATAGGGCTTGGACAGGAATAGCATGTGATCGCATGTTGTAACTGACCATGCTAATAATTTTTTTTCTTTACTATTTACCACAGCTGTTTTGATGTTTTAATTTAAATGCAATAAAATATTTAATCGATCTTTTCTAACGTTTTTATTTTACAGAATTTTTATTTATAAAAGCTTCAAATGAAAAAGAAATTTATTATAATGATTGTTTAAAACAAACGATTTTTGTGTAAAATTAAAAAAAGTGTTACATGCAGAGTTGGTACCCAAACCCAATAGCAAAAACGCACCAAAAATCCATCTTAATGGGTTTTTGGTTTTTTATTTTTTATTTATTATTAATTATTATTTTATTCATTAATCAATTTCCATTAACACAAAAGATTTGATGCTGCTCAACAATTATTCTAATAACAACAAAACAAGATGTTTATAAAGTCATGAATGAGAATTTTATTTTACTTGGAGTAGTAATATTCAAACTTAAACATTTAAAACAAAGTTATCTAACAACTTATTCATCAGTAATTGTGCATCTTGATCCTAAATGTCTGTAAATTCACACTAGCAAATAATGTTTCCTAATTTTGCTCCAAATAATGCAAAAAGTTGAGAAAAATCTTAGATTCCTGCATTTCTATAATTCTCAACCAATTTGTTGCTAATGTTGTGCTTTTTACACTATCGTTGAATAAAAATGTTGGGAAGCAATTAGTATCTTTTAGTTTAAATGTATAGTAGCCTGATATAAATTCAGGATTGACTTTATTCAACCATTCCTCAGCTTCTTCTACTTGATTTCTATCCGATGTTCTTCCCAATAAGTAAAGTTATAAGAGTAGTAAACTTAAATGAAAATTTTACATCTGTTTTAATTTGAATTTGATCAGATGCAGATTTTTTATAATTGTTTAGTTACCTTCATATTTTGGATCTGTTAAATTGACCAGAAAATGACATGGAACAATTGCTTTCTTAAATCTCTTTAAAATATCATTTTTGTACAAAGCCAATTTTTCATTATGTATGAGGTTTTGTCAAACCTCAACTGCCTCAGACAAAGTTGTATCGTCTATCTGCAACTACAGCAAACACAATAATTTAATTAATAATTATGTAAAGTTAATGATGGCATGGTGCCAGAAATAAGTAGTTTTAGTATACTTATTATAATTAAATTTAATACATTTAGTTAATAACTACTTTTATTAACCTTATCTAACGCAACACCAACAATTTTCAGTTGTATATGTAAATTTATTGCTTTTTTCTGTATTGACAGATTGTCAATTAGGCTTCCTTTCGAAGGATTAATTGACTCCATATGCTCACCTCCAATTTCAATGTACAGAAAATGATTAGAAATGTATGTCTAATTAACATTTAATTAAAAACAATCTAATTGCGAGTTCCAGTGAGTATCATTGGGTAGCTGTGGCATCAGTTCACCTCTTTCCAATAACCAACCCTATAATACAGTTAATTAAGTAAATTTAACAAAAAAATATTTAAAAATTTTTTGTTAAAATAAAGCTAGGATCTCTTTTGCCAGAATTATTATTTAGACCTATATCATTTACAGTTGTTTTATTTCATAGTATTGTATACAGAATATGATCAATAAGTTAATAACAATCTAAAATTTAGTACATACGTGTGGTTGGCGATGATTACGAAAATATTTATGAATTGCTATAATATGGTTTATTGTAGACTTTGGAGAGACAACCTTTTCAACCAAATTTAAAAAATGAGCAGAGCAACCATATGTTACCAATTTAGGGGCTTCAGCCTGCAAAGGTTTTCTGATTTTAGATATTTTATTTTCGTTGTCAGTGCATACTGCAATTACTTATATAAAGAATATTATATATATATATATATATATATATATATATATATATATATATATATATATATATATATATCAACCTTCAGATTTAGGGTTGGCAATGTCTACTTAACTGCCGTGGTCATAAGTGTTTAAGGTCAGCAAAATATCACCGACCTTGATTCTATATTTTATGGTTAAACCTTTGTTTTACCTTTTTTCTGCCGATCTGATGCAAATTATTGCTGACCTTATTTTATATATATTTATATATATATATATATATATATATATATATATATATATATATATATATATATATATATATATATATATATATATATATATATATATGTATATGTATATATGTATATATATATTTTTGTGTATGCTTAAATATATATATATGCATTAAATAAAACAGCTAGCACTTACATCTTTATCGAATGTTTCTTTAGCAATCTTGATTGCATCCTTAGCAGTATGAGCACAATATTCTTTTGTTTCTAATTCAAGATGGTTCTCAACCATCTTGAATTAGGGTAACAACACAATTATCAGCAAGATCATTTTTCACTAAATTAATTACTTCTTCATTTATCTTTACTAAGAGTTCTGTAGATATCTGTTTTTTATTTGGTGGTTTGTATCTAGGTCATTTCCAGTATTATGTTTTGTAAGCAGCTTGGTAAATTCAAGATTTTTTACTACGTTGAATGGTATATTTGCTAAAAAGAAAAATCTTGCATCTTGCAAATCCAGTTCATCCTTCTGATTACTTGTTGTTGTAACAAATTTAGAAATAGATATTTGTGGTTGCATCATCATTGCAGTTGACTTAATAATTGTTGAATAAGAAGAACCACTAATAAAGCTTAAACAATCTTGCTCATCATCTGACTGGTTAGACTTATTTGATGCTGCAGATGTAGATAGCTTTGACTGTAAAATTGATATATAGCTAAATACTTTAGCGGAGTTATTAATACTTCTTTTTTTCTTTCTTTTGCATTTATCCAAATGGATCTTAACTCTCTCTATTTTTTTAAATTATGCTCACTTTATAATAATTACATATTACTCTATTTGGTTGATCACTTAATATGGTCACTTCATTCCACTCACTAGCCTTATTTCTTCCTCCTGAATGGTACTTTGGCATGTTGAAGATGTATAATCAACTTATATTTTTAATTTAACTAAAAAGATAACTCTGTTTAAAAATATCTTTATATTAGAAAAAAATGCAATCTGGTTATTAAGCCATCGTATAAGACAATATACCTGCAAAAAATAAAAAATAGCTTTTAAATAGCTATAAATTTAACTTTGTTACTGAAGATTTATACCAAACTTTTGCAAAAACCCAGTTGGGTTAAGTTTTTGCTCAAAAACCCGGGTTTTTTTTGGCAACCCTGGTTTGGCAACCCCTGGTTAAAAAAAACCATTCGCATGGTCAGCAAAAGTCTTCAATTGCACACCATTCCTGTCCTAGCCATTTTTTCGCAAAGAAAGCAATATTTGAAATATTAAAAAAAAAAATTTTATTTTTTAAAAAAATGCCTACATATGGCTATATTTCCTTCAAATTTTCTTACGGTAAGCGCTGACACCTGCCTAATAATACCTAGTACCTATGTACCATATTACTATATATGGTACATATATAGTAATATGGTACATATTACTAGGTATATACTATATATATATATATATATATATATATATATATATATATATATATATATATATATATATATATATATATATATATATATACACACACACACAAAATACCCAGGTAATTTTGAGTAACTTTAAACTTTGTATATTTTTAAGTGAAACATTTTCTATGAACTATAACTTTGTAGCTTAATTACAATTAGCCCTGTGGAGTCCTGTAAAAATGTGGTATTTCCATATGCTCATAAAATTAAAATTCCTAATTTAAAAAATCCCATTCTCCAAATGAAGTTAGCTAAACCGTAAATTAAAATTTAATAACTCTGAAAATTATTGAAAATTAATTAATAAATACTAATATAAGAACATAATATGAGGAATTTTAATTTATTAATTGTGTAAAACTTGAAATAAAATCCCTGTTAGTGGTATAACTACACAATTGCACATCTTTTGAATATATATTTCTTTTTCACTGGTAGCACCAGTGAAAAAAAAAATATATATTCAAAAGAATACTCTAAAAACAAAAGCGGCAATGATATATTAAGATTAAGAGTAAATCAAATATACAATTCTTAATAAAAATTAACTAATATACACTGATTAAAATAATATAAAAATATATAATTCTCTAAATATCTATGAAAATTGGAGTTTAATTTGCCGTGCCATTGTGAAGCCAATTTAATTTTGTGTTGATTTCATCTTTAATAAATGTTACAGACAATTTTTTATTTTTTATTTTGGCGCTGTCAAGACAGCCCAAGAATGAGACCAAGACTTGAAAGTGTTTCACAAGACTAAGATCAAGACTTAGATTTTTAGAAGTTCAACACAATAAGACTCATGGTCGCACATGTATGTACACTATCAGTCCTTTAGTTGATGTATCGTTTTACCATTTATACATTTAACATAACATACATTTATACATATACCATTTATACAATTAAACATAATTATACATGTATAATATAATTATGTTATCACGAATTGTGCAGGGCACTGTTGCAGTCTATAAAAGTCTTTAATAATAACAGAAAGCTAACAGGTTTCCTGTATTGTTAAAAACAAAACATACCATGAAGAAATGAGGCAAGATCATCATATTGTGAAACTAAAAATAGCGAGGATATAGCAGACATGGTTTTTTTTTTACTGTGATAACTATAATAACCACATATTATAGTTACAAAAAAAACTTAAGGTGAAGTTTACATATTCTATATAAGTACTGTATGTACGAAGTAAATCAGACAACTTTGTATTACTTGACTTCATAACTTATGTAACACATTAATCTTATTTATAACAATTTATTAATAAATACTAAGCTATTCATTGTGTTGATATTTTTTGTAAGGATCAAGAAAGCACAAAACAGTAAAGGTAATCAAGACCTTTATTCCAGGCTTTCAAGACCAAGATTCTAAGCTTCAAGACCAAAACAGACAAATATGAGTCTCGAAACCAAGGATAAAGTCTCAAGACCTACATTTCTCTATATATTTATATATATACCTACACACACATACACAAAATTAATTTGTTTCAATGTGCATATGTTTTTTATTGGATAAATATTTGTATTTAGATTCCAGTATTGTATTCATATTTTAGAAGTAGTTGCTCATGGAGAGTAAGAATCGGTTTGGATATTTTGAAAGTATTTCTTATATTTAAATCAGTTATTTCAGAATCCTCATAATTACATTTTTGAAATACAATTTCATAGTTTCGAAATAGGTATTTTAGCATAAATGGATTTTTTAGAGATTTATTAAGGATTGGATTAAGGGAATGCAAATACAAATGTTCTGAAAGAGCCCTTGTAATATATACATATATATACATATATATTGTAATATATATATATATATATATATATATATATATATATATATATATATATATATATATATATATATATATATATATATATATGTATATATATATATATATATATATGTACACATACAGAGCTCGAAATAAGCGCCGGAAATCTAACATTGTCCAGCACTTGTCTGTTAAAAAGCGACATCTATTGGTTATTTTGTCTGACCCATATTTTATGTGCATTTATTTTCCAATTGTTTTAGTTGTTACAAAATTATTAATAAATTCAGTATTGAATACAAACTTTATTTTTTGAACTTTTTATTTTTTATACAAAACAAAAATTAAAGATAAACACACTACAGTTTCGATAAAATTAAACAATCATGAAACATTTTTAATAAAAGAAATTGGGATTTTAAATTTTTTAATAAATTCAATAATTTGTTTTAAAATACAAAATATCTTTTTTATTATCAGTTGTTAAAATAATTTCAAGCATATTTATAAATAATTTGGAGCAAATAGTTGTAGTTAGTCTCTAACAAAAAAGTGATTAATGAGTTAATGATCGGTTAATGAGTTAATGATCGGTGAATGTTAAAAGGGCAGAAGTCCAACTATGTAAATTTCGGGAAAATAAAAAAAACTGCTTTTTCCCATGTAAATTTTTAATTGTAGTAAATTTTTGTTTTTCACATTTTCAAAAAAAAGTTTTAAATGTTTTTTATTTTTACAAGTTTTTCAGCACATATTCCCCAATTCATAATCCCCAATATTCAATAATCCCTAGCGCATATTCCCCAATATTCCTACAAAGAGCTTTCTATTTGCTTGTTTGTCATCAGACAACATATCTGTACCAACTTGTTTATTGGATGGCTTTATATTAAAATTGACAACATTATTTTTTTTTCTTATTCTCCCATTAGTTTAAACAACTGTATTTATTACATTCAATTGGTTTTGAGTTTTCTTAACGTTTTTGTCAGTCACTAAAGTCCGAGAGCTTTCTGGTGATACATTTTTAATTGCATCAGTTTTATTTACAATTTCTTTATATTGTTCGTTTTTAGGTTTTCATTTTCCAATCTAAGTTTATATATATATATATATATATATATATATATATATATATATATATATATATATATATATATATATATATATATATATATATATATATATATATATATGGAGGAAAATTGTATTTGATGTTTCTACAGTTTGTCTTCAGTGGCTTTTAGGATTTCTGAAATAACTGATTTTCTGAAAAATTTTGAATTAAATTTTGATGTTAAGCAATTGCATCATTTGTTTAGCATTAGCACTAAAAGGTGTGGAATATGAATACAAAGCAATCAATTTGTTAAAGGGAGAACAGGTACTGTTAAACTTGAGTATAACTTTTAAATTGTAAGGACAATTATTTAATATAAAAAGTATTAGTTATTTAATTATTTAATATAAAAAGTAGTTTAATTTTTGTTTGTTTCAATTTTATCACAATATATTTTTTTTTAAAAAGACAAAAAAGATATTTTGTCATCATGCAATGTTATGTAAAATGGTTGGCTTTATTAACTTTTCAGAAAATTGATGATTATCGAAGTATTAATTCTCAAGGGTTTGTTCCCCTACTAGTAATTGACGGTCAAAAGTTATGTCAGTCTCTTGCTATAATGGAGTACTTAGATGAAGTTTATCCAGAAATTCACCCTCTTTTACCTCGCAAAGATCCTGTTAAGCGCTCTGAAGTTCGAGCTATGGCATTATTGATTGCAGCTGATATACAACCTGTGCAGGTAAACTTATTTCAATTTGTATTTACTATTATGAAACAGTTCAAACAAGCTTAAAAATATAAAGTTAATATACAAAATAGTTAACAATGCAATATTCTATATATATTATATTATATCTTCCATTACTAATACTAATCTCATTATTGGGGCAGATAAAAAAAATCTTATATAATAATTTATTATTAATTTTAATAATAACACTAGGCAACAAACTTTTGTTTTAGTATAATTAGCTTATTTTATTTTGTTTTCTTATAATTTGACCATGACAATTTTAATGGTGACATGTTGCTTTAGGTATTTAGTTTGTTCAAATGAATTATTTTTATATTGTAATTATATAGTTATTACAATTTATTTCTTAATATTTTGGAAAAATTGTAAAGATTTTTATAATGGCTTCTAAACACTTTAGATTATCAGTGAACTGTTTCTGTTATGTTTTTGGATGTTATATCAGACTTGTTCGTATCACTAATATGAGACTTGCTCAGTTAAAATTTAAAAAGGGATAAAGAGTATTACCAAGCTTTCCAGAAGTGTTTTGAGATGTTTGCAAGGATATCAATGCTAGGCTCCTCATGTTATCTGTGGCTGTTGTAAATTAATATGGAAAAATAGTTAAGATGCACCAAATTAAGGATGCTAGTTGCATTACCCATAATTTACAAAATCAGGAAATCGCTTGAATGACTGTTATTTTTGCATAGTGGATATTTGTCGTTATATTTACATATGCCAATTCCAGTTCTATCAACTAAAGATCAAGTCAATATAGAAATATGATGGTTATATGGAAGAACAAAAAAATGAGAAAATCACCAAATATGACAAACCTCTTTGCTTTTTGGTAATTTTGCCAATTGGTATCTCACATCATCCTAGCCAATGACCACTTTTTATTGATAACTCTACAAAGAGTTCAAAGGTTAAATATTTCACCACAAAAATCAAATTTTTTTATACCAGATGCAGTGTAAACTTAAATGAAAACTAAAATAATGTTAAGATTTTGCAGCAAAAGATCAACTATGGTTTCTACAATTGAGATGTTTTGGAGAATTTAACATTCTTGGTTTTCTTTTTGGATTGCGTGATGTTGGGAAGAATTCAAAATTCTTGGTTTTCTTTTTGAATTGCAAGGGAGTTCTTTAAGTATTCTTGTTACTTGTTTTTGTCGAACAGCGGAGAAACTTGAAATCTCCAAAGAAAATAGAATGAATAAAAAGATTTGCAGCCAAGGGTTTACAATGTGAATAATGTTGCTTAAGTAACTATAGCCATATTTCTTCTGCCTCCATTCCACATAAAATTGGGCTTTTTTGGCAATTTGACTTCGCTCACCCTAATCTAGTTGCTGTTCGTTAAAACAGAAAATAGTTAATATAAAATATTTTTGTTTTCTCTAATTCCAAAAAATTTTGTTTTTATCTAGCTATAATAGTTGTGGAGGCAACTATTATAGCTAGATAAAAACAAAAGTGATTTTCAGAATTAGCATGTAAACATTGATCTAGAAACATCAAAATAAATCCAAACTTTCAAAAATGTTTGTTGTCTAGTGTATTTTAACTTATCTTTATTCCGGCATTTTTATTTGTTTCGTGAATATTTAATAAGCATTTGATTATTAGTTGAAATATTTTAAACAACTGCAAATACTTCTTACTACAAGTAATGCTTCATAAAAGTGTTTTTTTGAAAAAGAAATATTTTTTTAATATTAACTTTGATTAACATGGTTTAATTGTTGCCATTTTATTGTTTTGCAGGGGTTAAACTTATCTTAATAATAAATATTTTAATAGATGGCAAAACATCAAAATAATAAAGTCATATTTGTAAAATGAAACAGGAAAAAAATTAAAATTTTTCTTTAAGTTTTTGATGTTTTCAATCGCTAAAAAATCACATTATATAAATTGGTTGTGAAGTCAATTTTTCAAATTTCCCCATTGTTGATTTTCATATTTAGAAAAAAATTACATGATTAAGTCATTTTTTAATTTTCATAGATAGCAGTATTTATTTGAAGAGCGTTTTTTTTAAAAGAAGTTGTTTTTATTGTTTTGAGGAAAAGAAAAACTAGTTCTATTCTCTATTATTTTTTGAATATCAATAATCTATATGTTATCTTATGTAACCTAATCTATATGTAATCTAATATAATATAATCTATATGTGATCTTATATATAGATTAAAAAAAAAATTTATTTATTCTAGTTAGAAATATACCTTTTTTAATAAAAAGTTTTAATGTTGAAAAACTTAATTTTGGATAAATTGGACTTAGCTCCCTTTTAGAAAACTATTAGACACAATTCTTATATAATTATGCCTGTTTAAAAGTAAAGGAGTTTGTTTTATTACTTAAAATGTTTTTCATCAAGTGGAGTACACCATAACATTTTTTGCAATGTTCAGTTGCAGTATCTATTTGCCTAATGCTTTTTTGTAAAATTCTTTTTTTGTTTTCCCATTATAAACAAAACCAGGTAGACTTGTACTGACCAGGTTTAAGTTTAGGCTTGTTGTTGCTGAAGATTTTTAGATGAAATTGTGTTGTAATAGTAATTTTGAAATTATTTTTATAATTAATAGTTACTTGGCATGTCACATACATTGAGACCAATAACAATGGCTGGATTATTTGTTGAATAGCTGGAAATAAAAAAAAACATTAATTTTAAAATTTTACAAATATTCATTATGCTTTTAGAACTTGTCTGTTTTGAACTTTGTGGGAGATGAAAAGAAAATGGAATTAGCTCATTGGGTAATTGAGAAAGGATTCAAGGGTTTGTACTAAGTATTTTAACAAATTAATTTTGTAGAAAAAATGTAAATGTTGTTATTAAAGAATGCATTATTAATACTTCAACTAATGTCTAAAATTACATGAGTGAATCTTCATTATTTTATTAATAATTCAAACAATTTTTTGTTGATTTTATTATTTTCTAATTATATAAAGTATTTTGATGTTATGTTGATAAAAGTTGATTTAATGTCTCTGATTAATTTTTTAAAATTTTATGTTTTTCTTTTAAATGGAAATAAATTTATTTAATATTAAATTAATTTGTTTTTTTTTAATGTTTATTTAAGTTAAATAAATAAAACTATATGACAATATATGATGAAAACATTTCTCATTTTAAAAATATCGTTTTCCTATTTCATATATATATATATATGAATATATATATATATATATATATATATATATATATATATATATATATATATATATATATATAAAATATATATATATAAAATATATATATATATATATATATATATATTATATATATATATATATATATATATATATATATATATAAAATATATATATATAAAATATATATATATATATAATATATATATATATATATATACATATATATATATATATATATATATATATATATATATATATATATATACATATATATATATATATATATATATATATATATATATGAATGTTGTTTTAAAGTGCAAACTGGCGTGCCATTTATGTACACGCTAAGCCATTTTTTATAATTTTTTAATATTTTAATATTTACAAGTGTTGTAAATATTTAAAGATAATGTTTAAGCGGTAAGATAAAAAAAGTAATTAACGTTATAAAAAGTTTGCATAAATGTTTGCTATTTGCACTGTTTACAAATTTATTAATTTTTTGAAAAAAAAATTATTTTTAATATTCTGACTTTTCCATTAAAAATGTTTAGCGAAAGAAGTAAAAAAAAAGTTATACCACGTCTAAAAAAATAAATCATAAAAGAAACATTATAAAAAAAAAGTTTTATTTATCATCTTGCAATAGCACGAGTATTTTTATTTATACAATTTCTCATAACAAACAATAAAAAAAATAACTACCGAATTTAAAAAAAAAAATTAAAATACTAAACAAAAAATTCTTTGCTAAAAAGATAGTGTTAAATTTTATTTTATATTGGTGTCACTTTTGATATTTTAATTTTTTTTTGTTCCGTTTGTTTGTCCTAGCTTACAAAGCAAATTAGTTTCTTAATTAAACAGACTGATAAAACATGAATGGATTGCATATCATAAATGTTAATTTGTTATAAAAAATAATGTTGATTTCCTCAAGTTGTATCGAATATGGTAGCTAAAAATAACAACCACTACAAAAATACAAAAAAAAATACAAAAATAAAAAGAATACAAAAGTTGTATGAAGATTTTATAAAATTTTTTTTTACTTAATTTTTAAATTTTTTTAGTTTATTAAATTAAAACTTGATATTTGGTTACAGTTTTGTTTTCATTTATTTAGGATATTTATTTTTTCTCTCAGTAGATAAGTTAAGCTTTTTGCCATGAATTAATGAAATGCTTTCAAAGTTAAAAGATGCAAACTGAAATTTTTTTTGACACACAAACCTTGGTTTGTGTGTCAAAAAAAATTACTTTAAGCATGGGTGAGCAAGATGTGCTGCTGCATGCGCTTCCTGGCAAGGCTTGATATATATATGAGTAATTTATATACATGAATTTTTCGGAAATATTATTATATACAGGTGCTGTTTTGAGGATGGATCAATTTAGTATAAAATCATCAATATTTTTTATCTTTTAATTCCCCTATGTATCTTTTAATTCCCCTATGTATCATCATGGTGTCTTTTTCACATTTATATACCACGTTTTTTTAAATACATTTTTCACTCAATGGACAGGTTTTTTTGTTTATAGTTACAATTTCTTTTTTGTTTAGCAAAGCATTATTGTGACCTTGGATAATTTTTTAAATATTTTTTGTGTAACTGTAGCTAACTTTATTTGAATTTAAATTGAAAATTTTATGTAATTTTTCAGAAGGCAGGAAGTGCTTATCCACTAATTTAAAAAAAATCTTTTCCTATGTCCTATATATATTTCCTATGATGGACTACCAATAACTGACTTCCAGAATGTTTTGTGCGGAAACATTTTTGCTGTATGCAGCTTGAGTCTCTCTTCTTTTTGTAGTTGCATCTCTTTCTAGTTTCTATAAATACTATTATGGTCACTGCTCAAAGTAGCTATCAAAATCCTATAAAAATGAAAAGTATTCAAAAGACACCATGCTGTCAAAATACATATAGGAATTGAAAAATGAAAATGTTTATGATTTTATATTGAATTGGTCCATCTTTAAAAAAGCACCAGTATATAATCATATTTCAAAAAATGCATATTAAGCCAAAAAAAAAAAATTTGAACTAATTACATGCAATAAAAACATGCAAACCAAGACAATTTATTAAACAAAAAAATTGAATTGATTTCTAAATGCAGGCATGAAAATAAGTTTCTCCTAAAAAACTTTAAAAATAACTGAGCTCAAATAATAATTATAATAAATCCCCCTTTAAAAATATATATTTAAAAAAAAGCAGATGTAAACATTTCTTAAGAATTCTTTTTCTAATAGTATCAACATATTCCACAAATGTGCGAAAATTTACAGTAGTTATTTATGAATTCTAGTAATATAATTTACGAAGTTTCATTCATCAACAAGGTTTACGAAGTTTCATTCATCGACAAGGTTTACGAAGTTTCATTCATCAACAAGGTTTATTAAGTAGTTCAAGTTTTAGTTTTATGAATTTGATTATTCAATTCTGATGACTCTTTATAGAAGGAACACAGTAAAATGAAAAAAATTAGATTAGTGATTTTATGCTAGCTTATATATATATATATATATATATATATATATATATATATATATATATATATATATATATATATATATATATATATATATATATATATATATATATATAATTTATTTATGCTTTTAATAGTGTTATACTCTTTTATAA
Source organism: Hydra vulgaris (assembly GCF_038396675.1). Classification (NCBI taxonomy): domain Eukaryota; kingdom Metazoa; phylum Cnidaria; class Hydrozoa; order Anthoathecata; family Hydridae; genus Hydra; species Hydra vulgaris. The sequence continues at coordinate 17,900,041 of NC_088928.1, forward strand.
AGTTCAGAGAATATTTCCATAAAGGTAGAGATTGTTTTAAATACTATAAAAAACATTTTCTGTTATAAATTTTTTTTTCCAGTACTGCAGAATTTGATATTTTATTAAAAACATTAAAGCAAAGCAAAAATAACAAATGTAAAACATCAATTGAAACTGTTCTAGTGTTTTTTTTTGTGTTGTTTTTTTAATTTCTGGTGGCAGTTTTTAATAATATATAAATGGTTATTAAAATATATTTCTTTTTATAATTTCTAATTCCTATATATTTAATAATAATAATAATAATAGTAGTATTAATAATAACAGCAACAATAATGTTGGATAAAATTCAGCAAATAGAAAAATCTTAAATTAAAATTTAAAGCTAAAGTGTTTCTAGTTTAAAGATATTTTATATTTTTATCTTTCTATCAAGGTTTTGTATTAACATTTCATCTATCCTGTATTAGTAGAAAAATTTCAAAACTAAAAAAAAAAATCTAAACGTTTTTAATACAGATAGAAATAATGTCTGATTGATTGGAACAATGAATATTAAAAGTTACACTTCTTTTGCTTTATCTAAGTTTAGTTAAAACTGCGTTTACCCAGTCTCCAACAATAACAAGAGGTTGAAAGTAAAAAGTGTAGAAAAAAAAAAATCACATCTTACTTTTAAACATCTTGTCTTCATTAAAATGGCAGTTGATAGGTTAATTTAGTTATGTGATCACTTCATACCACATCATGCCGGATCAGTGTTCCTTGTCGTTTAGATGATTTTAACTGTTTTAGCTGAGTAGTTTTCTTAACTGTGTTCTGAACAAAATGTCTAAAACTCAGTTGATATTGCGCATGCTATATTATATATTATATTGTATATATACCTTGAATGTTTAAATTGGTCTATTATAACATAAAACTAATTTTTGTGTGCTTTTTGTCATCATGGATGCTTTAATTTATTTTACAAAAACTAGTTTTTGTAAAAAGAATTAAAGCATCCATGATGACAAAAAAAATGTCCCACTAGCAATTTTATCTTAAGATTCGCATTAGTGTCGAAGTTACATAAAATATACTGTAAAAATTATTATGACATTTGAATTTCCTTTACTATATAATGTTGTAGTGGTAGAGCCCTCACTTCATAAGCCAGAGGTTCCCCACTCTGTCCCTGGTAATACATCGCTCAACTTGTTTCTCTGCTTAGATTTATAGAGTTGAGAGAGGGTTATAACCACAATTAATTAGCCTCCTTGTCTGTAGTGGCCTTCTCAGCCTTGGGGAGGTGAATATATATATATATATATATATATATATATATATATATATATATATATATATATATATATATATATATATATATATATATATATATATATATATATATATATATATATATATAGTTATTATGTTTTTTTTTTTGTTGTTCTTCTTGTTCTTGTTGTTTTAATTAAATTAAAGGAGTTATAAAGTTTAAGGGTGTAAGAGTATTGCACAATTTATTTTCCTGGAACAGTCATTGTGTATGTAGTAGATATCTTTCTTCTGCTACTTTAATCAAAAAAAAAAAAATATGGAGAGTATATTTGCTACAAGAAAATCAATGTGGAGAAAGTACATTGGCTGCAAGAAAGATACTATAATTTCAAAGTCTGATTTCATAAATAAATTTTAAAACTTTTAACTTTGAGTTCAGTTTTAATTTCAGACTTAAAAAAACTAACTTAAACATAAACATTTAGATGTTTGAGTAAAATATAGCATAATAAAAAAAGGAAATTTTGTCTCTAATTTGTTTCTCCAAAAAATCATTTATTGGTGTGTCCATGATTTGCTTTTGTTATGTCTATTGTTTGCTTTAGGTGTGTCCATGGATTTACTTGACATTTGTATTATCATTTGTATTATTCTTTAAATTTGTGTTTTAGCATTGTGTAAAACCCAGAAAGGAAACATACCTCAAAAAAACTATTCGAAAAATGAATTGATTTAAAATTTTATCTGACTAAAATAAAAAATTTATAATCTGGAAAATGATAAGACAGAACTAAGATCGAAAGAGTAAAGTATATTAATGAAAAAAATAAAAATAGTCTCAAAAATCATGCAAAGACAGAATAATCTTGATTAATCTTGATGGAATAATCTCGATTAAGCTATTGGTTTGATGTATCACCTGGGATTTTTATGATGATAATGCATTTTATAATAGGTAATGCATTAGGTAATACAAAAGAACTTTATTCAGAGGTCTTTAAAAAAATCTTGTTTAGTTTTTGTTAAATTTAGTAAACTTAAATCAAAGTGTTATATCCCATTGCTTCAGGTCTTTATTCAGTATGTGTTTGCAAGTGTCACCAGAATGCAAAAATTTTTGCATTAAAAAAACTAGATGTCTCAGACTATAGAGATCGTTTGATGTTAGTTGTATGTGATCTGACAAATTGAGAAGCAAAAACTGCATGCTGCAGTTTTGATGACTTTTATGTAACAATACACCAAAAAAAGAAAATTTACTACTTTTTTTTAAATGCACAAAATTCAAGTACTTACTTTCAATCAATGACAAAAGCATGTGGTTGCAGTTGATATCTTTATTGGAAAACTTGTCAAAGTTTAAATTCAAATAGAACAACAGTCATTCCACATTACCTTATAGGTAATACCACATTACCTTATAGATAATGTGGTATGACTAATCAAACCACAGTCCTTTTTTTTATTATTTACTTTATGGCGGAAAATGAAATAATATGTGGATGTGTTTGTGGCATATCATCTGCAATACATTATGAACTAGTTATTACAATGAAAGTTAAATGAAGTTAAGAATTAAAATATTTGAAAATCTAGTATAGGTACTAGTTTTTTTTTAATGTTTTAATGATTTAATAAAATTTTAATAAATTTTATTAATGATACTTGTTCCCAATACAAAACCTATAAAAAAGTACCTATCATTCTATAAATGTTATTTTAAATAAATAAAAAACTTGTTTAACTCTTTATTTTTATTTTTTTAGTCATATGAAAAATTAAATGAATTTATAAATTATTTTATTTATCTATATAACGTCATTATGCCTAAAGTACAACAAAATCCACTAATATGTCAAAATTTACAAATGGTAATGTATCCTTATATGGTAATGTTGAAAACTTGTTTCACCAAAAAAAAGACTTTTCTGCTTAGTAGTGATTAGTTATTATAAGCTTTTCAAATCTCCTCATTGTGATTGGTTAGCTTATCAAATCTAAAAGATATATTAGTAAAATAATCATACATAAAAGATTCCTCAGAATAGATTTTATAACAGAAGTTGCAATAGATGGCATGGCGATTACAGCTACATATAAATCAAAAGCCTTAATTTGTTATGTTTAATTAAAGGAGTATAAAATGCTGAAAAGTTCAACAACCATAACAAATTACATCAACAACTTTTTCAAAATCAAAATACAGAACTTGGAAGTAAATTTGAAAAATTTGAAATTAAAATTGTAAATTTTTCTATTACAGTTGATGAGTGAACAAACTGTTATCACAAAATATTTAAATTGTCAAAGTCAGATAATATAATCTTAAAAGTTTCAGAATAAAAAAGGCATTAAATTATTTAGTTTTATAATGGCTTATTAAGTCTTATAATGGTAAAATATAAAATAGAAAAACATAGAATAAAAACATATGCTTTGTTTGTTAAAAAAATGTTTTCATATTGAATAAAATTATGAATTTTATCTAGAAAGAAACCTTTTTTTTTTGTGAGTTTTTTTATATAAAATTTATATAATAATTAAACCAGTAGATAAAACTAATTACTTTTTTACCCTATTGTATGCGTAGTATATGGTATAGTGTTAAATATTAATAGCATTTTAATAAAATTATTATTTGTTTGATATTTCAGATTTAGAAAAGTTGTTAGAAAAGCATTCTGGGAAGTATTGTTATGGTGATGAGGTAAACTGCATTTATTGTTTTTAAATGTCGCAAGAGTTTAGATTAGATTATCCGGTTATATTTGACTAAAATTTTGCTATTCACGTCCAGATATTTTTTCTCAAATAACCAGTTATTTAGAAAGTTATAATTATAATGTTATTATAAAACATACTTAGTAAAAAAAACTAAACTATTTGGTATTTTTATTTAAGAAAAAACATCAAAATGTTGAGTTTTGACTAGTGGTATTTATAATAAATTAGTTTTTTATTATGTTAAACTAATTAAAGTGTTTTGCTTCTATTACTTCGTCTGTGCACTTTCAAAATTTTTTTTTTTTACTGTAAAAGTATACTGTGATAGGAAGCTCTAGCTAGATAAAATAAATGGATTTGTTATAATAATATTTCTTTAACTAGTTTTGTATAATAAATATGCAATAACAAATGATAAAGTACTAGTGTCAAAAAAAAAAAAAAAAAAATTAAAATTGATGCAAAAAAACATGCAAAGTTACATTAAAATGTAAAAAGATTCCTTAGAATAGATTTTATCAACAGAAGTTGCAATAGATGGCATGGCGATTACAGCTGCATATAAATCAAAAGCCTTAATTTGTTATGTTTAATTAAAGGAGTATGAAATGCTGAAAAGTTCAACAGCAATAACAAATTACATCAACAACTTTTTCAAAATCAAAATACAGAACTTTGAAAAATTTGAAATTGAAATTGTAAACTTTTCTATTACAGTTGATGAGTGAACAAACTGTGTTATCACAAAATATTTAAATTGTCAAAGTCAGATTCAAATACAACTACTAATTATGTTGTTGGATTGACTGAAATTAACGGCCAATGTAATGCTGGAACAAATTAATTTATTAGTGCAAAGAAAATTCGCAGATTTTCATTTGGATATCCAAAAGGACATTGTTGCTTACATTCACTTTGGATTTAAGCAACAGCTATACAGCGGTAATGGTGAAATTAAGGCATTTTCATTGGACATTCTTTTTAAAGCGCTTCTAACAATCAAACTAACATCAACATCCAAAGGACATGCGTTTTCTGTCGCTGGATCAATTAAGGCAATTAAAATGAACAAGTTTGAATTTTAACACATTTAATTCTATACTTTTCCTAAAATATGAATTTTTAAATGAAATTTAAACAACTAGTACATTTCTATATTTTTATGTCGAATATATTCAAATAACCAAGTAATTCATAATTTCTCTATTTGAAAACTTAGTAGTAGAAAAGTCGAATATTTTGATGCTCTAGCTTAGATGTAAGCTTTATGATAAATAAAAAAGTTATAAATTATGTTGCATATATTTATGTGTGTGTGTCTATATATAGACACACACGGATATATATATATATATATATATATATATATATATATATATATATATATATATTATATATATATATATATATATATATATATATATATATGTATATATATATATATATATATGTATATATATATATATATATATATATATATATGTATATATATATATGTATATATATATATATATATATATATATATATATATATATATATATATATATATCTTTTCTCTTCCTGTAACTTCCAACTTTAATTAGTGATTGCTTGCAGCCTTGTTGGAAACGAAGATGTATAAATATATATATATATTTGAATAATTAAAATGAGTTTTACAAATTGCTCGATGTTCTTAAAAAAACAGAGCAATAATAAATTAGTATAAAATAACTTATTTATCAAGTGCTATTAACTATTCAGATTCACATTGGCAAAAAGTCTTCATACAATATGTTATAAAATACTTATTAGTTCATTAAATAAGAATGTTTTTTATTTTTGAAAAAACGTTAAAATCATTTTTTAAAGGTTTTTTTTCTAGAGAGTTTCTTGCAAGAATGTTGTGCATTATTAAAGCTTTAAATAACATAAACTTTCTTTTTTAGATAACCATGGTTGACTTGTGTTTGGTACCTCAAGTTTATAATGCAACCAGGTTTATTTTATTTTTATCTATCTTTTTTATGCTTTTTATAATAGATTCTTTTATTTTTCATAATTGTTTGTTTGTGTTCTTTATTGCAAATATATATATATATATATATATATATATATATATATATATATATATATATATATATATATATATATATATATATATATATATATATATATATATTAAGGTGTTTCAAAAAAAGTCTTATTAAAATTTCAACCACCATTGATATTACTATAAAAATATTGGACTTAGTTCAAGGAAAGTGTCCTGTCGTTTCTTCTCCTCATGGGATTTGTTGATCAGCTCCTAGTTAAAAATAAAATATATTTGTTGAAATTACCTTTATAATTTCTACAATGGGTTTAAATTTGATAATTTTTTAAAATTGTACCTGAACGAGTTTCACAGCTCTCTTGCTGCAATCATTAACTACTTCCAGATTTTTGATAAAATGTTTAAACTCCAGATAATAATCATTCAGGCTCCATGTCTCAACTGTGGTCTTTAACCACTGTAACTCTGCCTTCCCATGGTTCATTTATCAGTCAAACCAAGCTAAGAGGATTATCCTGACAAAAATCCAGATTTTACAGCAATTCAAAATCCACCTGCTGTCTGTGTACAATATAATTCTCAGTCCTAGCTTCTTGGCAATCTCGCAGCGGTCATGGACCTCTTCATCAGCCAAAGCCTTTACAACAACGGTAGGATCAATTTACCAGATGTGTCTCTTCAGTGAGTTAATAACAGGTTTTGGCAGCTCAAGTTTGACATCAGAGTACCTTATCATCTGCCACAGAGCTTTCGTATCCTAAGAAATAATCTTTAGATAGCAAAATACTAAAAAGAATAATTTTTATTTAAACTTTGTTACGTTTTGAATAATAAGGAAATAAAAATTACAGTAAAAAAACCTGAGAGGGAGCAACTGCTGGAATTTCCGCCCTTAGAAACCATTCATTCAAAACACTGCAGTGAAGAAGGCCAAATCTTTGATTTCTTTCTTCTCATGGGCCTTGAGTTGGGGAATGTTATCCAATAGAAGGAACATCTTCATAAAGTATATTCCTTTCATCAAAAACCGAGCATGACTTACAGGTCCAGGTTTTCGGAGTCTGTACTGCATATCTCCAGATAGCACCATTACTGTGAGATCGGCTAACTCAAAATAATCACACTTGCATCCGTTCTAAATATAAATACTTATTTTTATAATAAGCAATTAATCAAATTGAATGTTTACATTGCGTTTTCACTTTTTGCAATATTTAAAAAAGCCATAAAAAGTTAAGTTCATTCTTTACATTTTCAGTTTGATTTTTGATACTAATCATTTGTTTATTGTGCAAAGCGCCAGGAGTTATGCACTTAAATAAGTTATTAATAATATAAATAATTAATAATATAATTAATTAATAATAAAAATAAATAAGTCTAAGCTGTGATTTATCGGATAATGGACTTTTATTTATTTGACAGCTGTTTAAACTATTTTAAACAACATTAAAATTAATTTATAATTTAAAGTACTTACCTTCTTTATCTTTTCCATCTTTATAATGTTTTCAGAGAACTCCAAAGCTTTTTTGAATTGATCCTGCAACCAGTTGTCAGTAATATCCTCAATCTTCATTCTGTTTAGTACAGTAGAATCATGGTTCAAAGATGTTCAATGAAGTTTCATGATCGCTGTTTTCTGCTCCTCTCCTGTACTTGAAGTTAGACCAAGTAGCTCTGTCTGTCCATTTATCCTAATTAATACAGCAAGTCTGTGATATTGCAATTCTTTCCCATCTGTGAATTCTTTAACAATCTTGTTATCAAAATGTAGAATTATAGGGGATACTCATGACTGCACAAGAGTAGAACTTTGTTTTCTAATCTTTTCTCCTTCTTTGGTCAACACCTCTTCTACAGCTCTAATTGATGTTGCGCTAGTCACAACAAAATTTGACACAGAACCTTCAGAGTTTGCAATGATACTGGACAAAGTTGCAGTGTGCTGTCTAGCAGACAGTCCTTCTCCTATAGTAATAAGTGCTGTTTTCTTTAGAATATCTTTTGGAAGAAGAATTGATGAGCCAGATTCTTCTTTGTATATATATGCTTCAAAATCTGAGTCAGAATTACTATCATGACTACTTGCAGAGCTGTGTAAAATGTTAAAATCATTTGCAGTGTCTCCTGCACTTTTCCTGGTAGTCAAATGCTTCTTCTGTTGATCTTTCAACAGCATATGAAAACCTTTTATCTTTTGTTTGGATTATTCCTTTCCGTTCTCCCAGCTGATCCAAGGTGAAAGCAATATCTTCCTCTTTAGCTCCTTAAGTCCTCTTCTTATCTTTCCTGATCTTATCAATCAGTTTTTCAGGATTTCTACTAATTCAAAAGCAGTTCAGAAGATCATAAAGAAAATTTTTTCTCAATTTAGTATTTGATGGACCATTCCTGTGACGACTCTTCTTTAACATGTTGTAATAATCCACTGTGCTCTGAATCTTCGCCCTATACATGGCAAATAGAAAATTTAAGTGAATTCCCATTTTAATAAAATACCTTAAACATAAAGTACCTTAAACATTTAATTTTAAATAAATACTTTATATACAATGTAAAGAACGTAATAAAATAACATAAATGTTTCTATTGAGTAAATACAAATGGTAAATTGAATTAAAGGTTAAAAATACAGTACTTTTTTTTGAAAGGTTTGTCTTATATTGTCCATTATTGTTATTGGAGGAAGTCCAGCTAGATTCCATGGCCCGACCAATTAAACCATGGAATCTAGCTGAACCAAACCAAAACTAGACATTACACAGCAGTGGGTGTTCTCTGCAGGGCATTGGAGCTCAAAAGATTTCATCTTGAATTGGCACCTGATAAAATCTATTTACTTAGCATTTGGATATAGTTTTCTAAAACTTAAGTAATACTGCAGAACATCTTTGCCATTTGGAAGCTTATTGCTTGGGCGAGTCTCGCTAGTTTTCTTTACAAGAAATATTTCTGACATGTTTCTAGTACTTTTTATCTTTTCTTTGGAGTTTTTTTTTTTTTTTTTACTATTCGAAAATATACATATATATAGATATAGATATTTACTGAAAATATAGTTATAATAACATTGCTAAACATCAAGTATTAAAGAAAGACAACCTTATACGGACACATTCAAAAGGGACAACCTTAACAACGACTTTTTTTTGAACGATTCTGTAGCTGCTTTAAACATTACATTCCGACTGTGCTGACACCGAAGGCACTGAAAAAGACCTTATCGAAGAGCAAAAAATGCAAAGAACCAGCATTTTCGAAAAATGTAGTTGTTTAATTGACCCATTATTCGAACAATTGACCCATTATCAAACAAATAAAGCTTAACATTAGATTTTAATTTTTATGCGTAAAATTGCCTAAAAAAATTTAACTTATCAAAATTGATCCATGGGAAGGATTCCCGCAATTTGACTGAAAAAAGAGTCATAAACGGCCTTAAAATGAACTTTGGGCCCATTGCGCGGACTGATAAAATTAAATTTAAAAAAGCCATTTTTTCCATCCTTTTTATCATAAGGATGGAAGTAATGGCTTTTTTTAATTTAATTTAATTACTGGATTATCAAAATCAAAATCCACAAAATAAAAAAAAGGGAAATAAACCTATTATATTATTTTATTTAGTATATTTTATTTAATATATTGTTTTAATATATTATATTATTTTATTTAATATATTGTTTTTTTTTCAAATTCACTTTTTAATCAGCTGCAGTTTAATTTATCAGAAAATTTTCAAAATAGTTTTTAACAAACTAAATCAATAGACTAGCTAAACACCTAGAACATATGGTATTGATTTCAATACTATTAATAGTACAAGTATTTGCTGGAATACTGACTTATAAAATTCTTTAATGGAAGTTTTATTTGATATCTTTTGGTTACCTTGTCGTTTTCACTACTAGTTTGTTTAATTTTTAGATTTATTTTAAATTCTCTAACTATTTGAACTAAAACACTGTCAAGTGTCATACATGCTTAATGTTTCAAATATGACATGATGTGTTAAACATATGTAACATAGTTAGATGTGACAAATTAAAGCAGCTGGTGATACAAGTAGACTTGTATCACAAATGAACAAGTGGTAAGTCACCTTGATGAAGTGTCCATCAGTTGTACTGGTCACATTTTATCAAACTTTATCTATAATGAAATCAGCAAGTGTTGAATCAAGAATTGTTTGGATGTTAATTCAATAGATACTAAATCCATTTTAGGCTCCTATATTTTTAATTTAACACAATAATTTGACATTAGCTGAATAAAACAAAATAAAATTGATTTATATTTGTATAAATAAAGGTAATAATATCGGTATTATCAATATTGAAAAAAAGTCTTGCGGTCTTAGAAATGGTTTGCATACCCTAATCATAACTGTAACTGTTTAATTCTACATATATGATGCTTTTTACGTGAAAATATATGACATACATGATGCTTTTTACGCAAGTAAAAATTACAAGGAATGAAGTGAAAACAAAATTTATGTAATTTTAATATAGAAGCATAAGACTTATTCCGAATGGCTTTTTGATCAGATAATTATGTTTTTTAAATATCTTGTTTCTTGTATTTAGATTTAAAGTGGATATGAGTCAGTTTCCAATCATATCTAGAGTAAATGAAGAACTAAGTCAACATCCTGCTTTTAAAGTCGCCCATTGGTCCAATCAGCCAGACTGCCCTCCTGAGCTTAAAATTTGACTTTCTTAATTGAAAATTTATATCTTTATAATTTTTCTTAAACAATTTTTGTAACTTCAAATTATATTTTTATAGTTTTTATGTAACGATAAGTCGTTTTTAATCGCTCCAAAGTTTTTAGTTTCTTTAGAAATTTCTTTGAAATATCTATATACTATCACCTGTAGTGCATCCAATACCGGCATTGTGGTAGTGAAAAACTTCAATACTGGTAGTATACAGTAGTAAAACTAAAAAAAGATAATTCAATAATCTTATTTTATATAAAAGTTGCAGACTTAAATTTTTTCGCTTTTTTCTCCTTTGTAAAATATGCCGATCAGCATTAAGAATCATCTTTAAAAAGTGACTGTAATTTCGTGAAAATAGTGCCGTTTGCCAAGAATCCACGCTTCAATTCAAAACTTGTTGGCTCAAGTATTCGTAGGAGTTTTGCAAATATATTTCACAAGTTCTATTTGTATGGATTTTGTAAAATTTATCGAAATGTTCAATCTTCCTTTATTTTAAATCTTATTATTAAAAGATTTTCTTTCAATTACAAATGGGCTTCAGATGAGTTTGAATTGATGAGAATTACAAATGAGTCTTCAGAATAGCTATCAGATGAAACACTGGTTCAAGAGATGGTTTTTTTTCCTCGGTGATTGAACCGCTCTTTCAATCGTATTTACAATGGCTGGTTTTTTAAGGCGCTCAAAAAACTGCTGAATCCAAATTCTAGTATCATTGATAGTGTTGCTGCGAATAGTGAAACAAGCTAGAAAATGTCGTACCAATATAGCTTTCAATTTACCAGCTAAATGTCTCCAAGGTTATTTATCATGAACAATAGTGCTGTATTGGCTTACAACAGTGATGCATTATTTTGGCTTCAGACAATTTCACTAGCGCAAAACATGCCACAACAACTGAAATTGTGTTAAAAGAGTTTGACACAATTTCTCCGTTTCGTGCTCGATGTCAAACAACGACTTGAGAATGCAGGTTTTCAGTCTCGCGAAATATTTGAGTATTGGGCGCAATCTACTCCAACGAGTACTATAGTTAAATATTTGTAAAAAAAATTTTTAATTCTCCGACAAAGGTGCGCCTTGGTGATTAGCTGTTGTAAGCACCAGTCACTTCAATATTGTAGTCCATTATTTAAGTATAGGACAGCTAATGCTACTCCAACGCATAGAGCAGTTCTTTCAACAAATATGTCTTTGGGACAGTGCTTTCAAATCAATTGATTCAAGGATTCGTTAGGGTTTTGTGTTTTACCGTTCAAACACTTCTAAAATAATATCACATCCAAGGTCTATAAATATTGGTTTTATAAAATCTCGAACAGCAGCAGCAATACAAATATTTTCTTTGTATGCTTTTTTTTTCATTTACTTTATCAGCCTGGGATTTGTACCAAGAATCCTTGGTGCGCAAACAAAATTGAAGGCGTGTTTCATTGTCATAACTTTCAGAATAGTGAAAAAGAACAGCTGCTACACTTTTTTTCATTGCATATAAACTACCGATGTTCTGTTTGATTGCTTTACCATTTTAATTTGTAATTTTGCAATGTGTTGATAACAACTTCTGTCAAACGACCTGCTCCTCCTAACTTTTTACCATAACCTAAAATTTCTTTGCTGCTTTTTTTTTTTAAGTTTCTCGTATATGAATATGACTGAATATGAATATGACTCGTTTTTGAATTTGACTGAATTTGAATATGACTCGTTTTTAAATATAAATGCACTCTGCCATGGCCTACTGTTATTATACGGCCTGATTTGTTGCATTTTCCGTAAAAAATTAAGAGGCCAGTTTTTTTACGGCTTATTTCTAAATTTTAAATTATGTATGAAAGGGTTTATTAACAACAACAACGATAACAATATATTTACCAGTGAATATTATACAAAGGTGTTGAATAAAATATTGAATTATAATATTGTAACAATTACTATATAAATATTTGCTTGCATGCATTGATTTATGGTTTTATAGTCATTTAATATGTAATATATTCTGAACTGATTATTATGTGAATGTATTCTGACTGATTGCCTGTTTCATTATATTCCATTAGGGAGTGGAATAATGAAATAGACACACAGACAGTCTATTATTATTACTGTATATAGTCGAATTGCTTTTTTATGCGATGTTATTTTAGTGGAGATAATTCCAATAATAAATGTAAGTGAACTTTATATCTTCTTCCAGTTCCAACTATTCAAACCAATGAAATAAGTGGATCGTCAACTCTAAGGGTTCCAAAGTTGCCCCGAAAAGAACCAACTTAGAGATATTTAGGAAAAGATGAGTTTGAAGATTTTCAAAGTGTTGATAAAATAATTAATCTTGATTCTTTGACAGAACAACATTCTCCGCCAGGCTTTACATTTAAAAAAATTCATGATAGTGTTGTTTATTATAAACTATGTTTTGATGAAAAATCAGACATACCTGCTGTTTTTGAGTCAATAACTGTAAATAAAGATCTTCATGTTTCGTTATCATATAAAGGCTATCATATTTCTTTACCTAAATGGTTTCGTAGTGGTCATAATTGCAAATTAACAAACTGTAGTATGTTTTCCTGTCTATATTAGAAATAAAGCCAATGATATGAATCAATTTTGACATTAGATACTATTCTCCTCAAGGCAGACCTCCATATTCTGCATCCATTATACGTTATGCGCTAATTTTACATCACACTTCAACACATTCTTATAAGTTATTGTTAGAACAACTACCTTTACCATCTTTTAGTTTACTTAGAAAAAATCCAAAGTGGTGATATAAATGCGTATAAAGCTATAACAGTTTTGTTACAAAAATATTGTGTATCAAGTGATTGTGTGCTTCTTGTGGATGAAATATATCTGCAGAAATCAGCCCAATATCAAAGTGGGAAATATATTGGTGAAGATTCAGAAAGTAATCTTTATAAAGGTGTTGTTGTTTTTATGATTGTAGGGCTTCAAAAAGCTATTCCTTATGTTGTGAGATCATCACCTGAAGTTTGCACAACAGGATCATGGTTGAAAAAAGAAATTGATGATTGCATTACCTCATTGCACCAATCAGGTTTTAAAGTAAGAGCTATTGTTACAGATAATCATTCTACCAATGTTAATGCATTTTCAGAGTTACATAAATCATATACTGGAGATGGAAAACTATTTATTTATCATCCAGCTTATAATGGAGTTTTAAAAACATATCTATTATATGATATAATCCATTTAATAAAAAATGTTAGGAATAACTTGTATAATGGAAAAAAATTTGTTTTTCCTTCTTTTTCGTTTAATTTCTTCAGAGACAAAGTTGAAGTTCCAGCTGGTTTTATTACTTGGGATTTATTTCATAAAGTTTATGAAAAAGACCATTTATTAAATGGAAACTTGAAAAAGGCGAGGAAAATTAATTATCAGGTCACTCATTTTGGAAACAATAAACAAGATGTTAACCTTGCATTAGCAATTTTTGATGAAACAACTACAGCTGCGATACCAAGTTATTTTTCTGAAAGAAATGATGCAGCACAATTTTTATCATTGTTTCATAAGATATTTATCACACTTAATTCAAAGCGGATGTTTAATACATCCAATCAGCTCGGCAATGCTGCTGTAAAAGGAGATAAAAAACCTACATTTTATAAATAGCAAAGAGAAATAGCAAATTGGAATGAAATTTGATCAACATGTGAATATTTTACTTTAACCAAATAAACTTCTCATGCTCTTATCACAACATTATGTGCAACTGCATCTCTTATTGATGATTTGCTTGAAGAAAGCTATACATTTGTTCTTACTTCCAGGTTACAAAGTGATCCTTTGGAGCTACACTTTAGTAAGTATAGACAAATGAGCGGTGGTCGATTTCTTGTAAGTCTTTTAGAAGTCTGCAACAGTGAAAAGATTTTAGCAGTAAGAAGTCTTCTAAAGGAAGATATTAATTTCTGGGATGAAAATATTTATCAAACATTTGAATACTCTACATTAGAAAACATTATGCAAGATATTGCATTGTTGTCTTCAGAGATATTAGAGTGTCAGCTTTTTGAAGATAGCATGGAAGTTGCTGTTACTATAGCAAGCTACATTGCTAAAAAATTGAAAAAAATATTTAAATGTCTATCTTGTGGTCAAAAAATGGTTTCTACAGACCAAGATGTTTTTAATAATGAATATCTGAAAATATTATCCAGAGGTGGACTTATATGTCCAAGTCAATCCTTGTCTGATTTTATTTGTCATCTTTTTAGTATTCTAGATATTATTTCTCCTATTCTAATCAAACATTGCAGTTATTCTTTATAAGAAAAGATCAGGTAAAAGAGTTTGAAAAAAGACAAAGAACTGATAGCAAATGCTAATAAAAGATTTTTTCTTAAATCCTTAATACATATAAAATTACAAACCTCTGTTTTTATTTCCTCATAAGAGTTGTAAGTAGTCTTTGCAATATGTAAGTTTGTTTTAGTAACATTTTGATACATAGCTATTTGAAAGCCTATTTCAGTATTTCATATGTTATTGGAATATACTGAAACAGGGAATCAGTTAGCGAAAAATATTGTATAGCATAATGTAATTACATGATGATAATCTCAAGTATTCTTTGACTATCTTGATAAAATAAACATTCGCCGTAAAAAAACTGGCCTCTTAATTTTTTACGGAAAATGCAACAAATCAGGCCGTATAATAACAGTAGGCCATGACTCTGCTTATTTAATTTTTACATTAGCAACAAACAACACTGGTATTAGAACTACTATCTCCAATCATTAGAAAAATGTTGTGGTTTCATATTATTTCACAACATTTTTCTAATGATGGTAACCCTTTACTCATTTCACGAAAAGCCACAATGACACGTGTGTAAATACCAAATGGTTTTTGTCCACTACATTTGCTTTTACTAAGCTCTTGTTGTTCGATTAAATTTTTTTTACCAAATGTAACAGATGAAAAAAACTTAGTTTTCTAATCGCCACTGATACAACATATTTTTAAACCAATACTTAAAATATCTTCACACAAATTCAATAAAGGATAAAGTTTTCATTTCTGAAGAAGGAAATTTTGTATATCTGTTTCCACGAATATTTGATTTTTTATTATAGTATCTTCTGTTTGATAATTGTTTTCTCTTTGATTCACCCATATTATTTTTATTTTAAAAAGATAAAAGAGCTGCTATAGCATAAAAAATTAATTTTGAAAGCAGCTTGAAACAAGAAGCAAATTAGGGGACACGTTAATACACTTTTTACATTTTCTGACATTAAAAACTAAATATTATATTTAGAGTGGAAATAATAACTTGTATATGTTACATATTTTAGTTTTATTGATTAGAACATAATTAAAATAAATGCAACCTACCCCATGCTGGGGCAAGTTGATACACACCATGGGGCAAGTTGATACATTTAATAAGACTTGAAAATGAAGCTTTAAAAAACTAATTAAATAATCAAACTCAAAAGATTAGGTAAACAAACACAAAAGATTAGGTAAACAGGTAAAAAAACAAAAGATTAAGTAAACAAACTAAAAGAATATGTGTTTTTAATCACTCTAAACAATTTTCACAAATAAAAGCAGGAGTACCATCTGTACATTCTTCATTGGCCCACAATTTACAGTCTACACACTGAACCCAAGTTTCCCTTGATCTACTATTTGAATAGGGCCACACACAAGACAGAAAGTATCATCAATGTTTTCATTTGAATTCGAAAATGAAGTCCTTACAGTTTATTTTTTGATATGGCTGCAACCGATTTAGACTTTGGTTCTCCTTTTTTCTTTTTCTTTTGTTCTGCCAGGTCAATAGCTAGTTTTTCTGGTGTATCGGTCAAAATATGTGTTTTGCCCTGTTTTCTCCCGCGTTTACTCTGGCTGCATGGTCCGGCTTTAGGAAGTGGCCGTACCACATAGGGCGAGGCTATAGCTTGACTATGCGCACAAAAATAGTTCCAGCAGATGTGGAAGCTATTGGACTTTCCTTACATATCGCTAACGTTTCTGAAAGAGCTGACGTCGACGGTCGAAATTCAAATGAAGCTAAGTTCATAGTGACGTCTACTTGAAGATGACCATTGTTTTCAGCAGTAGCAATTTCCTCCACGTTCAAAGCAGAATCGACACCTCCAGAAACTGTAGGATCTGGGTTATCACTAACAGGCGAGGGAAGAAACACGACAGCGTCAATCCAAAAACAATTGAAAGGAAAAATCCTTGTAGATTCGAAGCCTGACTGTATGTTGGCAAGTGACATGGCAAGCTTGAATGCATTACAGCATATAGCGGGAATGTCAAGAGGCTGCATTGGCCGCCCGGGATGGCTATTTAGCCATGCATCGAACTAAACATTATAATGTCTCTTTAGTGAAAAAAACACTGAACGATTCAAAGGCTGCAGTCTGTGCAATTTCCTTGGCATATTGAATAGATTCAAGAGATACATGAGATTCATGATTGTCCAACAGCAGCAGGACAGCTTGTTTAACTGTTGGTTTACAATGTTTTACAAAATATTTCAAAAATAGAAAAAAATTCTCCCTTGTCATCCAGCCAGAAATATGACATGCTCCAACAGAGCCGGGGGGGACCTCCATCTACCATTCGTTCACTATACCTGACCCAAGGAAATATGAACATTGGAAGACATGCGTGTCCCAAGGCATTGACTCCACAGCACAAGGTTACTAATTTACCCCTTTCTGCACTTGTTACAGCTCCCATTTGTTTGACGCCTTTTGGAGCTACTGTTTTTGATGGTTTCTGAACTGTGGTTATTCCAGTCTTATCCACATTCCAAGTGTTGTGTGGTTCGAAATGGAAACGAGTGTACAGACTCTCTAAATTGTTGTAAAACAAATAAACATTTGTCCTGTTAAAACTTGTCATTCTACTTAAAGAAGTGGCCTCGCGCGTTCTGATAGACTGGACATTTTCATGTCTTTTCATGAGCCCTTTAAACCAGTCTACTCCTGCAGATTGAATAGCATGCCAGGAACAAGGTATTATTTTTGGTAGACTCTTAGCATAATGATATGCAAGCTTTCTTGTTTTAATACCAATATAATCACACTACGAACTTTTAAAGTGTTCACAAACGTGTACGGCAACTTAATATCTGTTATAATTTTCATTGGTTGATTTTGAAATTTGGGCGCGTTTTTTTAGAAACGTGAAATATAAGAATGGAAAAACTTAGTTGGATTGATATCCAAAAGATTGGATTGCAAAAGTTTTAAATAGTGGTATTAATAATAATTAGGCCGTAGGCCTAGCAATGTTTTATTAGGCCTATTTACCTATTTACTATCTCTGCGAGAGAAAAAAAACATTAGTAAACACCAAGCAATTTAATTGTATTAATGCAAATACATAAATAAAAATATTTTTGGCCATATTCGAATGCTTTACCAAAAGGGTAAGATAATACAGTGTATCAATTTGCCCCAAGTGGTCTGTATCAACGTACCCCGTTAGACCGCGTTGCATTAAATTCGAGTTAAATTTTAACAGAAGCAACAAACAAACAAATGACATATACAAAATCATTTAGCAATGTTTTCTTACACTTATGGAAGGGTTGATGAGCTAAATGTACTTACCTTTTTTGTAAAATCTCTTACGAAACGTAGTTGCTCGATTTACAAAATGCTTCCCAGCATGATCAATTTTGAAATGAACGGAAATCTTTAGACGTTAGGGAACTAAAAAGCTATTTCCCGTACCAAATCTTATTCGCGCACTTAATGAAATAGCTGTTTTATTAGCTTTTTTATCAATTTGCCCCCATATCAACTCCCACCCCCACCCCCCCCCCCATCCTCTCCCCTACATCAATAAAATCATCATACTAAACTAATTAACAAGAAGTCGTTGCAGACTACAACTTTGCTCTTAAAAAAGTTAGCTTTTTTATGGTTTAACTTGTTTCTGAAGCGCATAACAATGGAATAAACAAAGCATTGCCAGGGGGAAAATAAAAAATATTTTTTACCGATACATTGTAAACAAGTTTTAACATGAGAGGCTTTTTTTTATTTAACTAAATCAACGAAAAATTCGAAATCTGCGATGGTTTCATTGGAAATATAAAAATTAAACAAATAATATATGTAAAAAAAAAAAAAAAAATTAGAATAAAAATACTCTCTAAAACATTTTCCCTTTTTGTTTTAGTTTTTACCTTAAAAGGGATGTGTTTCTTGAAATTCAGTCTTGTTTTTCAGTTTTCATCCATTATAACCATTACATATCATTATATCCAAATAATAATAAAATTAGCAAATAATATTTTCTGAATAATTATTATTAGATGTACATCCAGATTCAGAACCGATTAGTCGGATAGTAAATCTGGGCCAGATAATCTGATTATTAAAAAACCACAAAAGCGCAAATTAATAGACTGGAATGTTTTTAAAAACATTTAGAATGAAATCACAAAATTTGATTTCTATTATAATACATAAATGGAATTCTATTTATGTATTAAAATAGAAATCAAATTTTGTGATTTCATTTTGAATGTTTTTAAAAACATTCCGGTCAATTAATTTGCACTTTTGTGGTTTTTTAAAAAACGATTAAGTTTAATTAGTTTCCTCTATTAAATATAATGATTTTTACATGTAGTAGTATACTTGATTTTGTCTTTATAGTAATGTCACAAGATCACATTGAATTTTTATTTGCTAGTATTCGTGGAAAAAATAGTTTCAATAACAATCCAGTTGCACCTCAGTTAAAATTTGCTTTAAAAAGAATTTTAATAAGAAACTCTTAAAATAAGGGTCAAAATAGGATCAAAATAGCAACTTTCTTACTTTTGATCAAAGATCTTCTGGGTTAATCTTTTTAATAAAATATATTTTTATATATCAGTATCTAAAATTCAGTAAAAGAATATCTCTTCTTATTGAATAAAATAAAATATCTAGTAATGATTCGAACTATAATAAAAACTTTGATGGTTGCCTCTCATCAGTCTCTTCTTTTGCTTATAAGAAAGCTATACTTGGGTATATAACAGGGTTTATATTTAGAAGACTTTATAGTAAAATTACATGTCTGACATGTCTATGCAAATAGTTTTTATTTTAGGCTTTGTCCATAGATTACCTGTACTCTATATTTTGCAATTCACAGCGGAAAAGTTTATAACTTAAAAATAGTGGTGGTTTGATAATTCCATTCTATAATATTTTATAAATTGTTGAAAAATGTGAGCACATTTTTAAAGTTTTAATGTTGCGGACAGGGGCCGTATTCTCATCTCTCCATTAAACTTAACGGAGCGTTAGTCAAAAACTTATTATTAACTACATTAATAAAAAAATTCTTTAAATGTATAATTTTTTAAACATAAATGTTTTATTTTGGTATTAGTTTTATTTAAACGAATTTATAGAAATTTTTGTCGTTTCTTTACTTAGAAATATTGTAATGAAATTTTAGACAAAAGCTCCGCTAAGCTTAACGGAGAGACGTGAATACGGCTGCAGATCCATACAATCTAAAAATATCTTTGCAAAATAATCTTAAAATGTTAATGGTGCACTTTAAAATCAACAACTCACAAATGATGTTTACTAAATTGAATATGCACAATTTAGAACATGAGACCTTAACTGAAAATATGCATTCTTCATAGCTTTTAAAATTTTTTTTTTAGAAAACTATTTAACATCGCGTCTTTAATCATATGGTCAGCTGTACACTAGAAATGGTCAGCTGTATAACAAATACGGCTCCGCCGCCTCTGAACAGTTCAATAAACTTGTTTTATTTAAATGTTTAGAAATAATATGCAATACTATTTTTATACTATTTATGTGTCAGAAAAATGAAATTTTTTTAAAATGTCTTCTTTATAACATTTTTTTTTACATAAATGAAAGTTCCAAATAGTCTTCTGAAATTATTTTTTGTTTTTAGATAATTGAGAAATTATAAATAAATTAACTAAAAATAATTATTTAAATAATATAAAAATAAATAGTTAAGAAATTTTTATAATAAACATTGATGATAAAAATAATACTTCATCATTTTATACCATTTGCCTTTTTCCATAATTAAATATATAATTTTTATAACAATAACTAAAAATTTCTCCAGAATACTTTTAGAAGTTATAGTTGTAAAAGTAATAAAACATGTGTAAAAACAACATGCGTATAAAAACATTCAAAATAAAACTCTTTAGTTTTTCTTTATGTGCTAATGCTATTTTTATTATTATTATTATTTTTTGGTTGTTAAAGTGCTCCCAGAAGTCCTTAAGGTTTTATGACAAAACCCCACGGAAGAGTATTTAACTAGGAAAAAGTATAATAATAATAAAAAAATGGCATTAGTACATAAAGAAAAACTAAAGAGTTTTATTTTGAATGTTTTTATACGCATGTTGTTTTTAAGCATGTTTTTTAACTATTACATAATTATTCACGCCTCCTTCCTTAGCAATGTCGCTTATTGGGCTAGAACCGGCGTCGAACCTCTGACCTCTTGGTTCTGAACCAGAACTCTAACCACGGCGCCACGGCTGCATAAAATTCTTTCAAAATCATTTAAATAAATTAATAAATTTGCTTGTTAATGTAAAAAATGATCGTTATTATTTTAATTTGTTTTTTCCAGTGATATACATTCAATTGTATTCTATCATTGTTTTTTTCTTATTAATGACGATTACCAACTTACAAGCTTAAAAAATTGCTTCACTATTTTTAACGGAATTTTTGCGAAGTTATACATCTAATTAAGAAATTTGAATATTTGAGCTTTGTCCTATAATGATAGTTATAAAGTCAAAAATTTCTTCTAATTTAAAAATTCATGACTATGAATATTTAAATTAGAAGCTGCTCCTTTAATAAATAATCCAACAAGAGTAAAAATTAAACAGCTATTCTTATCAATACCTAGTAAACATTGTTTTAGTGGATTTGCAGTGGACATATATAGGCATTTATAGCGGCTGATTGGAGTTTTGCTTGTCGGTTATTTATTGAACCATTAGTGTTAGCCGCTATAAATGGCAAGTTGATATATCTCCGACATGTTAAAAGTTACTAATCATTGGCTAGCCACTTTTGGCGGTAATTATTACTGCTTTGATGGAAGCAGACAAACTTTAATAAAAACAATTAATCTATTTACAACAATTTTTTCAGCACATTTCAGCACTATCTACGATGCCAAGTTTCCATTTATTGAAAAAATAAACAACCCAAATAACTCATATAAACCTTACATTAAAAACTAAAATATTTTCTTATTAAAGTTCTCAAAGCGTCATTAGTTAGTTTTTTTCGTCAATTTGCACATATTTTACAATGTTATCCTTAAGATCTAATAAATATATATAAATACAATCTGACTGGGGCAAGTAGAAGACAAAGTGTCTTATCATCAAGCCCCTTCGTGAAATAGAGAAAAATATAAATTTACCAGTTCTAATTTTATACAAAAGATTGAATCTAAAAAGTTTAAAAAGAAATAAAAAAATAAATAATCAAAGTATGAAAAAAAAGTTTTATATGTAATATGTAATACGTAAGTTTTTTCATCAAAAAGTATGACGTATTTGGTATGTATGGAAAGATTATTTTAACCACTATAATAATCTGGTAAAAGTTATGCAACTATATCAAATCGTTAAGCGTAGTTTTATTTAGAAAAGATGTAGTTTTCAACATAAAGTACCTTAGGGCTCGGTTATAGATAAGTCTGTGGATTTGATTTTTTCATAAAACCATGTATTGGAGTTTGTTTTCAATGAATGTAACTTGAAATTTATAATCAGACATTATTTGAGAAAATTATCCATGATAAACCATTTTTTTAATGAAAATTAAAGTTATTATTTTCAAAACCACACCTAAATGAGTATGTTTAACAATAATGTCACGTTAGATTCAGATAAACTATGGTGGTGTTAGTTTTTCTACCAAAGTCGTTTTTGCAAAAATAATCATAACTTTTAGCCCTATTCAAAAAACTGCTTTCGGTATTTAGTATCATTTTTTGAAATACTCGGGACTTACTCGGCCGTCTTGAAAAAATAATTTATTTCATTCAGAATGCGTAAACTATTAAGGTGGTCCTATACTAATAAAATCAAATTTTTTAAAATGCATTCAATTTTTATGATTTTTATATAGTATTTCATATTTAAAATACAGTAAAGAAAATTATATTATAAAGTATAGTATTTCATATTTAAATACAGTAAAGAAAATAATTTTTTTTTTGGGGTCTAGATTTTGGGTCCGTGGACCCTAAATATGGACTACGCACTGCGATAAACAGCCTGTTAACTAAAAGTGGTATGAACATGAAATTTTCACAGCTTTTTAATATCAGGTGATTACGCTTATCCTGCCAAAATCAAATAATTTAACAAATTATTCAAGCTTTGGTAAGAAAACCGGTTTATGTTCTAAAAAATAGCCCCGAAAAGAACCTAGACTTTTTTTTCGAAACCAGTTAACTAACATGAATTATTTTGGTAAGGTGAATGTACAAATATATCATAAACAACTCCTGAAAATTTCAACATAAACAGACAATCCAATCACAAAATATTTATCGCAGCGTGCAAAAACTTATATTTTGAGAAAATTATTGAGAAAAGTCAGAAAATTATTGCAAAACAATGTCTTGAGCATTATTGAAAATATAGAAAAAAAGGATAGTGTGAAAACTTTATAGTTGAAAAAAATTTAACCAAAATAAAATTATTTGATTAATAATAAAAGAATAATTTTAAAATACAATATACAATAACTACGTTACAAAATACAATAATTATGATAACATAAACTTAATTAAAAAATAACAAAAAACAAAAATCTAAAACACTCCTGCTTCATAAGATCTTAATACATATATAAAAGTAAAATATACTTTTAAATTACATATGTAAAAATACATATATCACTCATTTACTATATCAGTAAAACCATATTGCACGAAACTACTTTTGCCTTTGTTTAATGGAGTCGAGCGACTTCTTTTACATCAACTTTATTCTTTCTTGGTATGTCTTAGTACAGTACTGAGTAGCAAATGCACCTGGTGTAACAACTAAAATTTGTCTAATATAGCAGAAATACCATAATTGTTTGAAATTACTGCTGATGCAATACTTATTTCTAAAGTGGTACCACCAACAAATATTTTTTTAGGACAACGCTTTATATTTATATCAAGATCTACATTGCTATTTTTTCTTGATTCTAATGATGCATACACATTGCATTTTTTAAAAGAACTCGATAGTCAATACCATTTCTTTAGTCCCTAGTAAAAAAAGAGACAACACAATTAAGTACGGAAGGACCCCTTTTTTGCCAAGTTCTATCACAGGAAACAACAACATCAGCTACTGCATTAATATCAAAATCATTTTATTGTATATTGATTTTAAATTATCAAAATTCATTTGCTACATCACATCAGCTACTCTTTGATATATGATAAATTTTATCTTGAATACCATTAAATGCATTTATGTTCATTGTAGCAGGTATGTTCATTGGACCACAAAATTTTTCTAAACCAAAATGACTTCTTATCTCTCTTATGGCAACAACAGATCTATAATTAATTTCAAATGGTGACATTCCAGGACCTTGCTTTTTAATCTCTTTTTTAAAATAAAAAGACTAATTCCTATTGCACGAAAATGTTTTACAAGAAATGTTTAAAAATGCAGCCAATTCTTTTTATTTCTATAAATCAATTAAGATTTTAATTGAATTATCATGACACTGTCGACAATGTCGAAAATAAATCTAAAGTACTTGAAAATGTTTTAAAATTACAGTTACCGTACAAATAAACAAATTCCTATTAACAAATATCTAATTGCAAAAACACTGACTTATTTCACTCTTCAATTCTGTGTCTAAACAATAAAAGCACTTAAATGTATGGACGTTAAAATATCTACTTAATTTTTTAAAAATAAATTCACTTAACTAATGTAACTAACACCTTTATTAGCTCTCTCTTGATCAACTAAAGAAAATAAATCTTAATTAAACTTACTTGATATAAAACGATAAAAATCTGTCTTACTGAGAATTTAAAATTTTTCTCTTTATTATTGACAATATAATTTTAAGTAGGACCTAAGTTCTTAGGCTTATTTTATAAAATTATAAAAACCTACTGTTTTATTTTAAGTCAACAACAATATTTTAAAAAACATTTTAGTTACTTTATAAAAAATAAAAACCCTTTTCAACTTACTACCTCTCTCTTCATTGTTGTCAACTAAACAGAAAATCAAACAAACAATTGATAGTAAGTTTTCACTTTGGTAGTAGGTTATTAAGTAGATTAAATAGATCTTTGATCTATTTAATCTGTTCTAACAGTCTACAACCGTATCAATAAACTATAATTATTTTCTACAACTCAGAGTAATTTAACTTAGATATATTTTTTAAGTAATTAAAAAATATTTAAGATTATAATATTTTAAAAGATTTTAAAAACCTGAAATTTTAAACCTATTTCAAAGAAAACAGATATATTAAAAAGTATTTTTTTACCTTTTTAAAAAGTAAAATTGCTTTTTAACTTACTTTCTCTAATAATGTTGTTGTCATTTAAACAAAAAAGCAAACGAATGTTTAAGTCGATTCTTACTTAAATCTACTTTAATTACTTCAGTAATAAAATAAATATTTAATCTTTCTGGATTGAATTAGTTTACAAAAATTTACAAAATGGAACAAAACTTACTTCTTAGTAATTCAGCGACTAAAAATAAACATATACTTAAAAAATAACTACGTAACATGATACGAATCAGTAACATAATAACATTACATGCAAAAAATAAAAATAAAAGAACCTTACCCAGTGGGCACAGGACCTAAATAAGACGTCTTTTGAACGTTCAAAAGACGTCCGAAACGTTTAAAAAACGTTTAAAAGACATCTTTTTTACGCCCTGTGTCCACTGGGTATAGATAAAAGCTGTTGTGATTTACCAGAGTAGTAGTTTTTAAATATTATTATTTCATGTTAGCTTTTAGAAAATAATTTATGCTGGTATATCATGGTTCCAAAATATTTTCAGCAAAATCATGTAATAAACAGCGCTAAAGACAAAAAATCAAATTGAGATAAAACAAATTGTATATATGGCAAAATAATTTGTTTAGTGAATGATTAAAAACAGTGAGATTTAATAATGAAATTACCTATTTATTATTTTTAATAATAGGCACCAACGTGAGGGTAAGCTAAATGTCTATCAACACAAAAGATAACAAAAAACCAACATCATAACAACAATACACAACAATATCGCACACCATAAGTTAAAATATAATATGCATATAACATAACATAAGTAACATAACATTCATATATAACAGAACATATGTAACAATATTACGCAAAATGTAATTAAAACACATTATTATGTATTTTCAGAAAAATTAATAATAAAGGCTCGAAAACACCAAGACCTAAAGCAGTAACAGTTTGACACTAAACACTGCCGTGTAACCCTCTGCTATAAGTACATCACTTGGATGGCAAGGTTGACAAACCTTGCTCTACACGTTTATTAAGTCACAGCACTTTGAAAACATGGAAACAAAATAATATAAACAATAAAAAAACACATTAATATAGAAACACATCGATAAAACAGCTATAAAGCACATATTACCACACACACATACTTATCAAAAAAGCATATATTTAAACAATAAACATGTGCAAACAAAAATTTAAAAAGATTTAAAGTAAACAATATATATACATATATATATATATATATATATATATATATATATATATATATATATATATATATATATATATATATATATATATATATATATATATATATATATATATATATATATATATATATATATATATATATATATATATATATATATATATATATACAAACAATACTCTTAACCTTAATTTTTTTTTTTTTTCATAAGAACTGTAATCCTCATAACAAAATTTAACCTTCACATACAATAACATGTGACATTTCATGTCTGTTGGCACAAAGTTTTAGTTTATTTTTCTGAATTTTATAAAAAAGAACAAAAATAGTTATTAACATTGCAGAAATTTCAAAGTAGTAATAACCAGTTATATGAAATAAGCATTAGTATATTTTTTTTGTTGCATTAAAACTCATTAGGCCTTATCCATACCCCTATTTTCCTTCTAAAAAATAAAATATAAGCTCAATAAAAACAAAACTGCTAATATGATTATAATAATAATAATAATAAAATTATAAATAAATTGCTAAACTATTTTCTATACTTACTTTAATTATAACAAAATCTTAACGAAAATTATTTATCTTAATATGATTCTTCATTAAGTATTTCTAAACTAATAAATAATAATTAAATTCCAAATGGTTAAAAGTTTTAACTTGCTTGATAGAACTTTCTCCAATGAACGCGTGCATTTTGAGTACCTTCTTCAGGGGCGTGCAGAGCGTGAGTCACCCGAGCAAATTGCTTCGGGCCCCGGATCCTATGGGGCCCTCAACAGCGGCAATAACATTCCAGGTTTTTTTTTCCTTCTCTTTTTCCCCATCAAGAGCTTTAACTTACATAAAAAATAAAAATAGCTCATTAAGTTTAATGAAAATTGCCTCAAAAATGAGCTTGAGATCAAATAATTTTTTTAAAAATAAATTTAGCGTTGCGTAATTTATAGAAGATCCCTGCGGAAGAGCTTTTGTTTAAATCTTATCTACATGCTTATCTTGAATTTAGCGGGAAAAGTTATAATGTGTTTAAATCTTATTTTAAAAATGGCGTATTTGGATTAGTTTTTTTACAGGCGATTTGCTTGATTGTACAATTTAATTTATAGATTAATAAAAATAAATTTAATTTTTTCATTTTTGTGATTAATTATATATATAAATTTTGTATTAATTATCTAATCGTGTATATATATATATATATATATATATATATATATATATATATATATATATATATATATATATATATATATATATATATATATATATATATATACAAACATATGTATATATATACATTTATATATAATGTATATATATACATAATATATTATGTATATATATACATATGTTTGTATATACAAATATATGTTCTTATATATATATAAATATATATACATATATATATATATATATATATATATATATATATATATATATATATATATATATATATATATATATATATATATATATATATATGTATATATGTATATATATCTATTAGACGAAAGTATTTAAAAAAATAAAAATGAAACGCACGTATCCATCTGGTGCATCAAAGTTAAAAATCAGTAAAGTAAAAAAAGCGGCTCTACAAAAAGGAAGGCAAATATTATTTGATGTTGGAATTACAACTACTCCTAAAACATCAGATGCCCTTTACACTAACTCAACGAAGCAAAAATATGACGGTAGTATCCAATCTTCTGTTTCTGGTAATAGTGCTGGCAGTATAGAGAAATTAGCCACTTTTGAAGACTGTCAAATTAGTGGTAGTGATAATACTTCTACAAGGACCACTAGCAGTGATAACCCAGCTTTGTTGCAGCCATTTGACATTGATGAATTTGAAACAGAAAATTTCTCCCCTTCTCAGCTGGAAAAGTTTGTCATGGCTGGTCACATTCCTTTCCCACTGGATATGCCAAAAGATAATGGAAATCACATATTTCCAATGTCAGTTTTGAAAAGCAGAATGCCGAATGGGGAATCCTTCTCGCGGGATTGGCTTGTATTTAGCCCAGCAAAGACAGCATTGTTTTGTTTTCCATGCCGATTATTTTTACCTAGAAATCAACTTCCACACATGACTTCATCCCTTGCAATGATTGGAGGATGGGGATATGAAAAGAAGTGGAAGAATCTCCTCAGTCGAATTCCTGAACATGAGCATTCGAAAATCCATAAACAATGCTACATTCAGTGGCGTGAATTGAAAGCTCGAATGAAAACTGATCAGTCAATTGAACATTTGATGAATCGCCAAATTCTCAATGAAGCTGACACCTGGAGAAAAATCTTGGAACGAATCTTGGATGTGATTCTGTTTCTTGGTGAACGTGGATTGGCTATTCGTGGAAAATCTGACCTAATTGGAGATTCTCATAATGGAAATTTCTTAGGATTGCTGGAACTGATTTCACAT
This sequence comes from Hydra vulgaris, assembly GCF_038396675.1. Lineage (NCBI taxonomy): Eukaryota > Metazoa > Cnidaria > Hydrozoa > Anthoathecata > Hydridae > Hydra > Hydra vulgaris. Next base: position 17,929,009 of record NC_088928.1, read on the forward strand.
TATGACCCAATTCTTAAGGAACATGTGATAAAAGTTAAACAATCACAGGACAAGGGTCAACGTCTTCAGGCGCATTACTTGTCAAATCGTTCTCAAAATGAATTCATTGGCCTTTGTGCAGCTGAGGTTCGCAGGCAAATTATAGAAGAGTGCAAGTCTGCAAAGTATTTTTCAATTATGGTTGATGCCACTCCTGATGTGAGCCATACTGAACAAAGTTCGTTTGTCATTCGATATGTACATGAAAAAGAACCTGGAAAATTTTAAATTGAAGAGCGGTTTTTGATCTTTGCAGATTGTGCCAAGAAGACTGGATCTGATATTGCGGAATTAATTCTGGAAACTTTGGAAACATTAAAAATTTGTTTTGAAGACTGCCGTGGCCAAGGCTATGACAATGGAGTCAACATGTCAGGAAAATATAAGGGTGTTCAAGCAATCCTACAAAAGAAGAACCCATTGTCTGTATTCTCACCCTGTGGTTGTCATTCATTGAATTTGTGTGGACAGAATGCTGCCTCAAGCTGTACAGATGCTGAGACTTTCTTTGGAACTGTTCAAACCGTATATACGATCTTTTCTGCTAGTCCGCAACGCTGGGAAATATTGCAAAAGAGACTTCACGGTGTGTCTTTGCATGGACAATCAGGAACACGATGGACTGAGAGACTTGACAGCATTCGCCCTTTCTATAATCACTTGAGCCAAATCATTGAATCTTTGAAAGAAGTTAAGAGCTTGAATCTCACGCCTAAAGCAAAAACTTAGATCAGAGGCGCCCTAAAATATATGAGCTCCTTCAAATGCGTCCTCATGTCTGGAATTTGGCTGAAAGTTCTCACATTGATTGACCGCCGCAACCAGGTCATTCAGGCAAGAAAAGCAACTATTGATATTGAGGTGGAAAATATTGAAGCATTGATTAGTCAACTCAAATCTGTTCGGGAGGAATGGCCTACAATTTTAGAAGAAGCCAAGTTAGTTGCAGATGTTGCAAAAATCAGTTCTGAATTTCCAATCCACAGAAAAGTGAAACGCAAAAGTTTTTTTGGGGAGCAAATTAAAGGTGATGAACAAATTACGGAATTAACAGAAGCAGAATCAGGAGAGGAGGCAACATTTCGGAGAACGATTTTTTATCACATTTTTGATTCTGTAATTGGTGGACTTACTGCACGTTTCACAGCAATTCAAGAAATCCTTTCTATATTCTCTTTTTTGTGGAAGTATCAAAAACTGTCTGAAGCAGAAATCAAGAGTGCTTGCTCACATTTTCCGCAAAAATATTCTTGTGATGTGACCGAAAATGAACTGACTGAAGAATTGCTTCACATAAAACAAATTCATACTGCAAATTTTGGAAAGGAACCTCTTGCCCCATTTGACTTATTAAACAAAATTTCTGAAATGAAGCTTGGAGAACTCTTTAGAAATATAGTAATTGCATTGCGTATTTTTGCTTCAATTCCAGTGACAGTGGCTTCAAGTGAGCGTTCATTCAGTAAATTGAAGCTCATCAAGAATTTTTTGCGCTTAACTATGGGACAAGAACGAACAAGTGACCTCGCCATTTTGAGTATCGAGTGTCTATTAGCAAAAAATATTGATTTCCATGATGTGATTGAAAAGTTTGCTAAACAAAAGACAAGAAAAATAATATTGTAAGAAACAACAGCTGGACTATTTAATTATACTTATATTCCAGTAATATAATAAAAAAATTTAAGCAGGCCTTTTTTTTTTTTGGAGTAAAGGGGGTGGACCTTTAAACTGAAGGATGCTCGGGGCCCCCAAATCCTGTGCACGGCCCTGACCTTCTTTTTCAAATTCAGAAAAACCTAGTAACTAATTAAAACTACTTTAAAAACGAAAGCGAAACGACGTTGAACGTTTAACGTTGACTCTAGCAATTATATTAAGATTAGAGCAAAATTTTTATAAAATTATTTTAGAATTATTTCATTTTGAAGTTTAAACATAAATAACAAGTTATGGTAGATATTCAGTTCAAATACGTTTAGAGCGTTTATTTTCTTGAGTAACAACTCAGAACATTCGTACCTATCTGCGCCCGAAACTAATCGACTTGCTTGCTTTTGATTTGTTTAAAATTTTTTTTAAGAAAGATGAATAATAAAAATTAAATTCCAATATTTTTGAAAATTTTGGTAGAAATAATGTATAATAGAGTGAATATCTATTTACGTTATAATATCATATTATATTGACCAATTGGCTTCAAAAAACACAATTCTACGGAATATGCAATCATTCAATTCGTACGTGAATTCTCAAACTCTTATGAAAATTCCCAAAACACATTTAGTATAAAGTATATTGATAAAGTAGATCATACCATCTAACTTTATGAACTTAAAATACTATGAAAGAAGTAATAAATTAATAAAGTTGTTTGAAAGTTATTTATCAAACCATAAGAAAACTATGTTTCTCGTAATGATGTTTCTCATTACATTCTAATAAGATATTTGTAGACTTTTTCTACTATGAATGACGAGCTTAAAAACATTTCATTTTTATGTATTATGAGCATGAGCCTGCTCATATTACTCAAAAATCTTAAATTTTTTTTTTAATTTATTTAAGGTACCCCAAGAAGTCCTTACGATCTTATCCAAGAGCACCGCGGAAGAATATTTGAAAATAAGCGCACGCCTCATTCCTTATCTATGTTTTTAAACTTGCCCAGAGGTGCCGTTGAGCCACGGATTTGAGCAAGCAGTTTGCAGGTTTTTTAACATTTTTACATTACTAAATATCTTTTTGTAATTTAAACTCAAAAAATTTGTATTTTTATTATTAAAAGGTTTGAGATGAAAAAATTGAAAAAATAACAAGTTAATATTTTTTTTTTCTGCGTAAAATAAAGTAGAATGTTTTCAACAAAAACTGGCTTAAAATTAAATTAAATTTAAAGTAATTAATTTAAAGTACTCATATTAGGGGACATCCATAAAGTACGTACGCAGTAATACCACAAGGGTGGTTTTACTGCGTACGTACTTATTGTAAATTTTAATATAATATATATATTATCGTAAATTTTGATATAATATATATACTGTTATAAATTTTAATATAATATATATATTAGGGTGGGGCATAAAACACCAAAGTCATTAAAAAAAGTACCATAATTTTTCTGGTTCCTTTTAATACGTGTATTAAAAAAATGTAATTTTTTTTTTTTATGAGTACCCCTATGGTTGGTCCCGGCAGTCTGAAAATTAGAAAATTTATAATTTTTGTAAATAATAAGGGGGGCAGGGTCACTTACAAATATTTTAAAGATATCTTAAGGGTTATTTTTGTAGCCTAATATATCTATTTTTAGATTATATTTTGTTTTATTGCAAAAGATGATGGAAATGGTCAGCCCTACCCATTAAAATACATGATGTTTATATTCGAGAGGTAGGGGGGTGGGCGTATATATTTTTTCCTACATATTTTAAATAAAAAATATTTTTACATTTGCATTTATTTTTTAAAGAAAGATTATTACTAATTAAGATTTTTTTTCTGTTGTCTGAAATTTTAGCTGATGATCTACAACAACTAATAAATTAGCTTGGCTATCTTCGTTTCTGAAAGTTTCAATGAAGTCTTGACCAATTTAATAGCACGTTCTGCACAATCATTTACAACAAGAAGACCAGTGACATAATTTTTAAATCTAATATAACCTGAAAATTTTTCCCAGTTTGATGAACTAGTTTTATGCCATTCTGTCTCATGTAATGTCATTTTTAATAAATCAAATAAAAACCAGTTTTCAGGACCAATAAAGTCTTTAATATTTTTAGTTATTTTTTTTTTTCAATTCAGTTTCCCCATCTTATAACTGGTGGACTTCGCTGTTTGAGCTAATTTAAGAGCTAATTTTTGTAGCTGATCTACAGGTAAACATTTATCAGCAAGACAAATCTTTCATTTAAATACCAATTGTGCTTTTTAAGTGATTTCAGTACGGCTTCTGCTGGTTTGAAACTGAATTCAGAATATTGTATCATTTCATTAATAGCTTTTAGATCTAAAGAAGGTGCTATGGCAGGGATAGGAGCTTTAATAAACCATGGAACATGAAATAGTGCAATTGCAATGGTTTTATGTTAGGACATAAGTTACTGAATTGTGGCTGAAGAAGATCATATGTTAAATAATAAACTCCCTGTGCCATAAACCTGGCATGATGCGAAGCCATTGGAAATCTAAATTGAAATTTTGTTACTTTGCCACCTAACCAAAGAACTGCTAATTGTATAAAATACTGGTAGTCATTTCTTGGAAATATATCATTATCTAGGCAATTTTGAAGGGATGTTAATGATTCAGAAGCCTAAATTTCAAAAAACTTTATTATTAAAACTTATAACTAAACACATTAATTTAAATAGGACAATTAAACCAACCTGCTTTTCCAAAAAAGATATAATTTTTTTTTCTGAGTCAAATCTTTTTAGGTTATCATAATTTATCTTCTTTTCAAGAATCGATTTCCAACTACCCTTCAGCCTATTAAATAACTCAGTCTTTGGTCCACTTGTTTTACCACCAGTAAGAACATTTGAAAAGTGCTAAAATATGTTTATTTTAAATCATTTAAATAAATTTTATTAATAAAGCATTTAATTCATCAAGAAATATTAATAATTAAATATATAAATAAATATAAAAATATTATATGATTTTTTCAATATTTACCTTTATATGTAATTCATAAACGTGATGACGACAAGCCATCCAAATTAAAGCTTTTTCTCTCCACTGCTCAATAAGAGTACAGACTCCTTTTAGCCAAACAGTTTTTGTAACTGTGGTCTCAAAGGACAGACAATCAACATAGTCAAATAGCTCCCAGTCTTGTAAAGTTTTTTTGATTGCTTTCCCAAGAGACTCAACAGTGCCATCTTTCACAATTAAAATACCCAAAAGTTGGGATTCTGAGAGATCTGGTGAACTGATTAGTACAGCTACTCTTTCAACTTTTTCTTTACCAAGTTCTTTCATTTCTAACATAATTTTTGAGTCAAAATGCACAGTAAGACTTTTACCTTTAGCCAATGTAATAAAGTTATCTTTAATATTACAGCTAGTTTTTCTTTTTAATTTTAATTTTAACTTAATTTTTTCTGCCTTAAAATACTTCGTTTAGAAATAGAAAAATCATCTGTATATATATATATATATATATATATATATATATATATATATATATATATATATATATATATATATATATATATCTATATATATATATATATATATCTATATATATATATATATATATATATATATATATATATATATATATATATATATATATATATATATATATATATATATATATACATATATATATATATATATATATATATATATGTATACATTTATATATATATATATATATATATATATGCATATATATATATAATAGTGCTGTACACTTAAAGAGAGCAATGAGTCCAAACTACGTTGAGACCAGGGCACGTTGCCCCACGGGGTAGGTTAGCCCATTCGAGTTTATTCAAAGGCTAGACGCTTTAACAAGCTGGGAATCTAAGTGAAGGTTAGTAGTAATTCAATCCTTTTTTCAAAAAAAATCATTCTTATTGGACCGTATTTGAGTGTGTGGGGTCGTTTTAACAATTTTTGATACAACAAAGTAAATTTTGAAAAACTTGTTTAACGTGTTTATACTCACTGACGTTTGACAGTACAGCATTATTCAAATGCCATATTTAAAGCTTATAGTCGAAGGATTATTTTTGTACATAATGTTCCACAATTTTAGTTGATAGTTTAAGGAAAAAGTTGTTCATACTCTAAACATGACAATGGAGCAGATTGGCCCGATGCTACCGGGGCACGTTGGCCATGAGCCAATTTGCCCCGTAGATTTGTAAAATTATTCGGGTAAATTTGTGACGGATAAACTGTTTTAGTTATAAAAATATTAAAACTTGTAAAACATAATAGATTAGAAATAAGCCTCATAAAAAAATTGGCATTTGTTTTTATACGTTTTTTTGGATTTTATACGTCGATAATAAGAAAATATCACTTGAATACATAATATTTAAATTTGGATAAATAATCTTATTATAAAATGTAATTTTAACTTAGATTTACATATGTCTAAACTTAAATATTGTATATATTTATATATTTTTAGTATATACATTATTTAACTTATAATATAACTTATATATGTAAATTTAATTGATATTTAAACTTTTACATACTAGTTATACTTACATATATAAATTTAATACTTTATACATAATACACTTAACATTTCATGCTTAACACTTAAATTTTTATATGATATATAAATTTAAAATGGCATGAATTATGTAAATTATTAATGATTAAAAGTAAATAAGTATTTAAAATTTAAAAAAGAAAAATATAAAATGTAATTTTTTTAATATATAAGTATGCAGGTATATAAATGAATAAAAAAAAAATGGTTAAATATAAAACATGCAATAAAGTAATTTTGGTTTTTGCATTTTTTTTAGACCTACCTAAAAATGGTACGAAGTTATATTTGCAAGTCACAACGTGAATAAGTGTCAGAAGAAACAATGTTATTGGCAGTGATACAAGTTGCAAAATATAAAAGATCAATTAGAGCAATTATTAGAGATATACCACGTAAGACTCTAGGAAGGTATTGCATTTCCAAAAGGTCGCCATCTAGATCTAATGTTTTGGTTCAAGCTGAAGTAAAACTTGATTGCCAAGTGATTCTTTCAAATTCTAACAATGATAACACACTTGAGTTTGATGTTGCTGCAACAGTACATAAGCCTAATGCAGAACATACGCCTTATAACGCAACTTTAGGGAGAGATTTACTATCACCTAAATTAGATAAAAAAAAACCTAGCATAAGTTTGGCTATGCCAAAAGATTTCAGGTATTTCTATTTTCTCAAACTAATTTGAATATAGTTTAGTACTGTAATTTATTTAAACATTTAATAAGATACTTTAATATAAAATACTGCTTTGATATATTTAATATTTTGAATTTTTTTAGAGACTAGGACATATACCTAATATAATTTTAATGTTTATGTCTTATGGTAATATATATTTTATATTTCTTTAGGTACTTGAACCTGAGCAAGAAGTTTTGCTTGAAGAATATCTGTTGAAAGCAAGTGATTTTACTTTGGTTTTTCTCCTAAAGAAGTTCGTCGGTTTACTTATACATATGCTGTTGCTTGTAACAGGAAAATTTCTCACTCATGAATAAAACTTCAATCTGCTGGTAGTGATTGGCTCTCCGGATTCTTAAAAAGGCATCCAAAGCTTTCCATTCGCTCTCCTCAAGCAACAAATTTAGTTCGGTGCACAAGTTTTAATAAACATAATGTAAGTTTTTTTTTTGACAACTTAAGCAATGTTTTCTTGTTACAACAGTGCGGCCTGATTGTGCTGTTGCACGTTGAGGCTTTTGCCAGAAAGGCCGAGTAACATCAGCAGAAAGAGGAGTTTTAGTGACTATGGCTTTGGCGGTTAGTGCGATTGGCAATAGCATACCTACATATTTTATCTTTCCCAGAATTAATTTTAAATCTCACTTTATTCGTGATGGACCAATGATGTGATGGATCAGCACATTCTTCAGGATGGATGAAAGAGACAAATTTTCTTAAATATATCAAACATTTTTCTACCCATGCACGTTGTTCCAATGATTCCCCTTGTCTGGTATTGATTGACAACCACAGCTCTCATCTTGATGCAGCAGTACTTGATTTTTGTAAAGAAAATGGTAACACGCTTTTATTTTTTCCAGCACACTTTAGTCATAAATTACAACCATTAGATAAGTGTTTATGGTCCTTTTAAAACAAACCTTTGTAAACAAACGAACTATGACTATCTATGACATACTTGGTATATATACCTGGGATATTTTTTCAGAAAGTGATTTTTTGCCATCATATTTAACAAATAGACCAGACCCTAGCACTAAAATGTCATCTGTGGATTTTAGCATCACTAAACAAACACCTAGAAATGAAGTTTCATCTGTGGGCTGTAAACAAAATAAATTTAAAAAATTTAATTCAAATGAATCAAAATCTAAGAAAGGAAATTTTCCATATTTAGACAGCACATCAGGTCCTACTCCAAACTCTTCACTTATACCATCTCCTGAAGAAGTGAGGCCTTTTTGAAAAAGCTCAGCCTAGAAAAAACAATGTAAATAAGCTCAGAAATTGGTAATGAAAAGTTTTATCAAGTTATGAAGTTGTTTTTGCTCAATGAGCGTTTTCCCACCTCAAAGTCTGCCAAAAGTTGTGTGTGGGCCAACCTGCCCCAATCCTTGAGTCAACCTACCCCGATAACGGGGTAAGTTGGCCCACCCAATATGACCAAACAAAAACAGTTTTAAATGTGTTGAAAAGCTATTATGAACTTTTATTAATGTTTATTCCGGATAGTCTTGGGACTAGTCAACCTTTTTCCAAAAAAAAAAAAAATAAAAAAAAAAAGCTAAAAAGTTACACATCAAAGAAAAACGGGCCAACGTGCCCCGGTCTCCCCTACTGAATTCATGTTCCTCAGACCGAGTGGGCCACTTTAGTCGAGGAAGCTACTTCTTATAATGGTTACAACCCTCTCTCAACTCCGAAACACTTTTTGATGCTAAAGAGTTTAAAAAGGGTTGTAACCAATAGAAATAGGTTGATAAACATAAAGCATATAATATATTTCATAATTCTTCTTCTTTATAAATTGAAAAAAACTTTATAGTTTTTGAATTTAACTGAAAGCTAAATAAAATTTTGAAATTATTACCGAATTTAACTAAACCGAATTTCTATTTCAACTTCGGCACCGAAGTCGAAGCCGAAGTAACTTCGCCTTTTTTAGTAAACTTCGTAATCCGAATTTTAACGAAAATTCGCCGGTCCTTAATTTAACATATGGTCTTCTGCATTCATTTAACAACGTTACTTTATTATTTTTATTATTTGTTCTGAAAATTCTTGTTATATGTACGATATTTTATTTAATGCATTGTAAACAAATCAGTTTATATTTATGGTATTTTTTGGTTTATTTATTGTACTTATTGGCACTTTTTGATGTTGATGACATTCTTACTGATAAACCTACTGATGGAGAAACACTCTGTTAAAGACAACTAAAAATTATATAAGTATTTTTACTAATTTATATATATATACATATACATATATATATATATATATATATATATATATATATATATATATATATATATATATATATATATATATATATATATATATATATATATATATATTATATATATATATACAGTAGTGTGCAAAAGTAACCGGACAAGAGCATAACTTGAGATAACTTTTGAATGAAAAGTCCAATTTCTTTCAAATTTTCACTGAAATGCCAAAAAATTGATTACAAATCTAAAAACAAATGATTTTTTACTAAATGTAAGCAATCAAATCTTAAAAGTTCATTTAATTGAAATATGCGCGTGCAAAAGTATCCGGACAGAAAAAAAAACTTGAATTAGATTTTTTTTTGTAAACATTTTTAAAATTGAAAATAGTTTATTTTAAAGTAAATTGCTTTAGTACTTTGTCGCCAAGCCCTTAGCATTAATTACTGCTTGACAGTGACAAGGAATTTAGTCCACCAGCTTCATAATCACAATAATTTTGATTTTTCCCCATTCTTGTTTCAGAATATTCAATAAATCAAATTTACTTGCTGATTTTTAACATGAAATTCGTCAATCTATGTGTTTCCATAGATGTTCAATAGAATTAAGGTCAGGACTTTGCTATGTCAATTCCATTAATTGAATTTTTTTGTTTTTGAAAAAGTCTTTTATAAGGGTTGAAGTGTCTTTTGAGTCATTATCCTGCTAAAATACCCATCCTCGAGCCCTGAAAAATGTTCCACGCAAAATGCTGTCTTAGTAAATGCTGAAATTAAAGAACATTATAATGAAAAATGTGGTGTTGACACAATCAAACGTCTTTTGAGGTCTGCAAATCTACTTGAAGGACGTCCTACAAAGAAAATTTTTATTTATATAAAGAATCGAAAAGCACGTTTAAGATTTGCTAATGAACATTTGATTTGGGCAAGAAAACAGTGATTGAAAGTACTTTTTAGTGACGAATTTAAGTTTATGTTATTTGGATCTGTCAACCAAAAGGCCATAAAAACGATAATAAATACCAGCTACCAACAGTAAAGCACAGAAGTCGAAACGTTATGAACTGGGCTAACTTGAATAGAGATTGTATCGGTCCTAGTATCATATAGTTAAGAATGTTATGCTACCACATGCTAAAGACAAAATGCCTCGAGGAAGGATGTTTTAAAGGACAATGTCCCAAAGCACACTTCAAACCTTGTGAAAAACTTTTTCAAAACCAATGAAATTCGATTAATCGAATAGCCTTAGCAAAGTACCTTAATTCTATTGAATGTCTATGTAAGCTCATTGATCGATAAGTTTCAGGTCGAAAACCAACAAGTAAACGTGATTTATTGAATACTCTGAAACAAGAATGGGGAAAAATCAAAATTATTGTGATTATGAAGCTGGTGGACTCAATGCCTCGTCACTCTCAAGCAGTAATCAATGTTAAGGGCTTCTCGACGAAGTACTAAAGCAATTTACTTTAAAATAAAGCATTTTCAATTATAAAAATGTTTACAAAAAAAATCTAATTTAAGTGTTTTTTTTCTGTCCGCATTGATATTAAAGGCATGTTGGTACATATTTGAAATTTTCCACTCAACTGTATAGATCTATTTTTTATGTGGCTGCCAAATTTCATTAAAAAATATTCATGACCAAATACCGTATTTTTCGACCCAGTGGAGGTACCATTTCCACCTCTTTTAGTGTTACTGTTACACTTTATAAAACTTTTTCTGCTATTGTTACTGTTACTTTTTGTTATAAATTCTGTTTTTTTTTTTACAGTTACCAGTGATTTTCATTCGGTTTTAAAATTTCGTTTCTGTTCCGGAGGTGCATTATTATTGAAGGCATGTTGGTACATATTTAAAATTTTTCAGGCAACTGTATAGATCTATTTTCTATATGCCTGCCAATTTTCATCAAAAAATATTTATGACCACACATGACACACCCTATTTTTCTGCGCAGTGGAGGTATGTATTTCCACTTCCGTTACATAGTGTTAGGGGAGGGGCTGTTTTTGACAGTGGAGAATTCAGTATTTTTAATTTTTTATTCATTATAATGATATATTTTATTAGAACTGTTACACAAACTTTTTTTTAATAGCCTTTTTTTATAATTGTTAAATGATTTACACAAAAACTAACAAGTATAATTAAGGTGGTTATATATATATATATATATATATATATATATATATATATATTTATATATATATATATATATATATATATATATATATATATATATATTTTTGATGGCTAACTCTTTTCCTCCACCAAAATTAGTTTAAAGGCAAAGTTCTGCAAAATAAAATTTAAAATCCTAAAATTAAAATTATTTAACACTATTTTATGATGGTTCTGCATAAAAATCATTAAAAACAGCATTTTCTCAGCTTTTTCCATACCCATAATTTACCATATAGCTTAATATGATATTTACACCTTAAGCTATATATGATATATAAAAATTATACATATATTTAAAAATTTTTTTTATAGATTAATGGTGACTTTTTAAATTATTTAATTATGATTAATAGCCGACCCAATTAAATAGTAGTATTATGATTGTTGAATTTAATTTAGGGACCATCATGGGACCTCACAAGAAAACAAATCTATTTTATGGTAAAGCTAAAACTTATTTAGCTTGTAATTTTCCAATAACAGCTCATTTTAATATTGGCTGTAGAAATGGACATGTACTGCATATATTTGCAACTAACAATGATTCATATAAAGTAACTGTAAAACTAATCGGTAAGTATTTTAACATCAAAACTTGTATAAGTCAGATTCAGCAACTAGTTAGAACATCAAAAGTCTTTGTAAACCATTTTTTACGAAATTCGAAACCTTTTGTTGACATCTGCAACATGCTCTTTGCATACCAAATAACAACATCTGCTGTGGCACAAACATCGCAATCAATTGCAACCGTAATTGACTTTGCTACATGCTCTACATTTTCTTCCCAACAAATCAGTGTTTCATCTGTATCAAATAGTGATCACTTATCTCCTTTATCTCGTCCTACTTTAAAAACCTCTTCTCATGAACCACTATCCAGTTTGAGAGCTGACCAGTTGAGTCCCAGAAAAAAGGTTATGAGAAAGAGATTAACCATTTTGGCAAACGAAATGGCAATTACGAAGAGAAAGCATAAATAGGATATTAAAGGTTTAAGAGATAAGGCAAAAGCTAGACCACACAGATTTAAATATCTAAATCAAATTATTACTCGTAAGGAAAAGATAATTTCTCAACTTAGAAAAAAATTAAAAGAAAAGTCTTTAAATTTACAGTTCTTCAAAAAACTTCAAAATCAAATTTTTGTTTGAAACAACAGTTGACATCTACGCAAAGAAAGTTTTCTTATCAAAAAGCAATGTTAAGCCAACAACTTGCTGAAAAAAATTCTGCAATTCTTGTACTGCAAAATGACATTCTGAATTTACAGAAAGAGTTGGAGGAAATTCAGCAAGTAACACAAAACACCAAAAATGAAAAATGCTACTCAACAGCTATTAGGAGACTTATATATGGCTACCGATTTAGTCAAATTCCACATTGTACAACTGTAGAACAAATGATGCGTGAGCTTGGTGTGCTTTCAGACTTACAGGCTGCTGAGATAGCATTTACAACAAAAGATCTGACACTTGGTTTTGATGCAACAACCCAGGAGGGTGTTCATGTAAATGCTGTGCACTTGACAACGGAATCAGTATGTATAGTTGTAGCTATTGATCAACTTCCTGGAGGTACAGCTTTTGACTATCAGACATTGTTGTACAGCTGAACAAACTTTGCTACAAGGATGCAAAAGGTACTCTAACTAATCTAAACCATTCTTTTACTTTAATATATTTAGTTTTCTCAATAAAATTTCGATCTAAAATGAAATATTATAATTTGTGCATGTTTTTATTTCACATTCTTCTTGCAATTGCCAAAATGAGCTTTTTTATGATATTCATAGGTGATCCAAAAGGTCTTGTAACCTTTTTGGACCAACACGAGTTGCCCAGAAGATTGCTACCACGCTATAGAGGCAACAGACTACATATGCTTTTTCACACATGTGGTATTTTGATCCGTCATTATGCCATATTGAAGACATTTCTGTGTTGTGGCTTGGCGTTATGCCGAGGTCTGCGAAATAGTTTATTTCAAGACAAGACATCTGAAACAGGTATCTTTTTTCTTTTGTATACCTGTTCAGTTCATTTGATAAAGTGCTACACAATATTATAGGCTATAGAGTTAGTTACAAAAATAGTTACAAATACAAATTACAAATAGTAATGACACTTGCAAGATTAACGGGGAGTAAAGACTATTATAAACAAAGATTATTCTTTGTTACTAATTAACTTTTTCACCTTAGGTATCCGTGAGTTGTGTGTTATAGCTTTAATTGGAAAGCTACTTTCTGGTCCTTGGATGACAAAATTTTATATTGCACCAGGTACGGGACTTGACTACATATCTGGCATTCAGGTTGTAAAAGATGTTCGGATCACTCTTATTGAGAGCAGTAAGAATCCTTTATATCTACTTAAACAAAAAACTGATTTCTTTGGTAATGATATTAAAGATATAGTTTTTGATTCAATAATCAGCTTTTGCCCAGTAACTGATGAAGTGAGTAAAGCATTAGCTGACTGCCTTAATGCAGTTATTAGCGTCAGTGACAGGCAGTACAAGCGGCAATTTGAAATAAGTTCTAATGATCACCTTAAAGACCAGACTAAATCAGCTAGACTTCACAACATTGATTCAGAATAAATTATGGGTATGTTTAGCGCTGCAAAGTACAAAGCTCCAAATGCCACTCTTTGTTTTCTTTCAAAACTTCGTGCTTGCAAAAATAAAACAACTGCTCTTCTATGCAAAAAGCCAAATGATATTCAAAACAAGTGCATATTATCTCTAATGCCAGAAAAAAGCAGTTTACAAATATGCAATGTCATAATGACCTGAAGTTAGAATTAATAAAACGAATGGCAGATAAAATTCAGAAAATAGAAAACAAAGAACGTAGAAATTTAGAAAAAATATTAAAAAATTGCTTGCCTGATCAGGTAAAAGAAATGTTTCCTGACCTAGAAAATAATGAGGCCTCAGATATTGAATAAATTCTTATTGGAGTTTCTATTGAAAGAAGTATTTGCCACATGTGGTTCGATAATGCTACTAACATCCAGGATGTATATTAAGGCAGAATTGTTGGCATTAAAAAGAAGAAAAGTGATCTATATATAGTTTCTTATTGGAAACCAAAAGAGAATGAAGATGATGGTGTTGAGTATGAAGTGAGCAAATACCAACTTTCTGCATACATAATAAGTGGTGATATGGTGATAACATAATAGAAATGTGTAATAAGGTATATGTTATTTTAAATAATAGTATGTCTTACAAACTTGCATTAACAGATATTATTTACAGATAGTAGGTTAATATTTATTTTTATAATAAATTTTACAGTGCCTAATGTATATCATATTCTCTACCCTCAAACTAAAATTCTGGGAAAGTGCTACTTCAAACTAAAGTGCTCAAAAATTTAATTTGGTGGGTTTTAAAAAGACTTACATTTTTAAAAATGTCAAATTCTGCAAGATCACATGAAAACAACAGGAAGGTTGTCTGCTTCTTGTGCTTTCAGAAGTGTGATAGACAAGTGACAACATTCATCATTGAAAAACTTCATTCTCAACTTGATAAACCAATTGATTTCTCTGATACTCGAGTCCCAAAGGGAATATGTGAGAATTGCAGAGTGAAACTGAGGAAAAAGGATTCTGGCCAGCCTGTCCTCTTCCCACCTATCTTCAACTACAAGAGCATTCAAGTCAGACCAGAGACAAGAGAACAAAACTGTGACTGTCTTATTTGCAAAGTTGGAAGGCTAAAATTGAATGAAAAGCATACAAAAAGTACTTTCTGATGCCATCATCAGCAGCAAAAACTTACAGAAGATGCTCAGAGTGTCTTGCTCTTGTAAGCAGTGGCTTTTCCCATGAGTGCAATCAGGCAACATTTAGAAAAAATATGCAAATCCTTGTGACAAAAGACCAAACATAGGCAGAACAGATTACATCTTTAGTGATTTCTTCAAAAAATGCATCTCTACATGGAACATCAAAGTTCCTCTCCCCATCACAAAGGTAAATTGTTAATATTATTCAAAATAATAGAACCCCACATCATTTAAAATTTATTGTCAAATTGGTTTAGTGAAATTTAGATCTTATTAAGCTTTGTTACGTTATTCAACTAATTTTTCTGTATTTTAGGATCCAGTGCCAAAAAACTTTTTGACAATGCTCCAATCATGACAGTGAAAGACCTTGTCGCTGTTCAGATGAATACTAATTTGTCAAACTCTGGTATGAAAAAACTTGCACCAACAATCAATCAAGTCAGCAGAACAAAAGTTATTGAAAGCAATTTTCATGCAAAGTTTGATGCCTTTAAAAGACATTTATCAGATCATTTCACACAAACTGACATTGATGTGTCAACTGAAAAAGCTTCAAACCCCAAAAAGTCAAAAACTGTTGTTCATTGCAATGACCTGAAAAAGCTTTTGAATAAAGTTCAACAGTCTCGACAATCATTATTTGACAACATTGTCAAGCTTGGAATAGATGGTGGAGGTGGATTCCTGAAAGTCAGTCTGGGAATAATTGACACAAGTGGTACCAGTCACTCTCCCCCAAGCAAGCGATCGCTCACTACACCACATGCCAAAGATAGTGGAGTTAAACGACAGCTTTTGGTTGCAGTTGCAGAAGACATGTCAGAAACATATAAAAACATCAGACAATTGCTTTCATTGATTCAAGCCAACTCTACAAACTTTTTCATTTCTTGTGACTTAAAGGTTGCAAACATTGTCTGTGGTTTACAAGCACACTCCAGCACTCACCACTGCACATGGTGTACTGCTGATTGTCAACATCTTTCATTTCCTTAGCAGCTTAGGAATTTTAGCACTATCAGAAAGAGCTTTAGAGTCTTTGAATTTGCAGGATTGGACTTGAAAAAGGCAAAGTTTTACAAGAATGTCATTCATATGCCTTTGACTGATCTTCCTGACCAAAATCTTGTTTTTGATCTCATACCTCTCATGGAGCTACACCTGATGCTTGGGGTTGTCAATCACTTGTTTAAGGCATTAAGAGACATTTGGTCTAAAGCTGATGATTGGCCAAGACTCCTAAACATTCAACCACAACCTCATCATGGATGTCAATTTTCTGGCAATGAATGCCACAAGCTTTTGAAGAATGTTGATCCCCTTCAAAAACTAGCAGAAACTGACTGTTTATTCCAAGCTATTGGTATCATTGATGCCCTTCGAAAATTTGGAGCTGTTGTGAATGCCTGCTTTGGACAAGAGCTTGATCTACACTATGCAGTGAAAATTGATGCATTTCGAACCTCATATCTGGCTTTGTTAAATGTTTCAGTGACACCCAAGGTAAATGCAGCCTTATTTCACATCAAAGAATTCATTGAAATGAAGCATACTGCATTTGGACCTTACAGTGAACAGTCATGAGAAGGTCTTCACCACTCAATTGCTGAACACTGGAAAAGATACAAAAGAGACGCAAGTAATTCAAACTATGGTAGCAAATTGAAGACGTGCATTGTGGACTGCAATAGCAAACATATGTAAAACCAACGAAGACCAGAACTCATTTACTTCAATATGTTTTCAGAACAAGTTATTAGTCAAATCAGAAGATTTAGCATTACTTCTTTATATTTATAGAGTTTTTTAAATTAAATGTCCTGTAAAAATACAATAAAAAAATGTGTGCTGTCATTTCTGTGTCATGTGCTTATAGAATAAAATTTCAATCGCAATTTTTTTTCTTGGACGTAATTCGTTGATTTCAGTTTTTACATTTTAAGAATCAGGAATATGTGCATTTTCATCCCTCCAAAGGGTTTTTTCGGGAAAATCAGGTTAAATTTTTTTCTAAATTTTGTAACGGTGATATATATATATATATATACATATATATATATATATATATATATATATATATATATATATATATATATATATATATATATATATATATATATATATATATATATATATATATAAAAAAATTACAAATGTTTTTTTAATTTTTCTAATTTATATATATATATATATAAATTAGTAAAAAAAACACTTATCTAACTTTTATCTTCTACTTTAAGTTTCACCATTGCTGGATCATCAGGAAGAGTACTCTTCCTGATGATCCAGCAATGGTGAAACTTAAAGTAGAAGATAAAAGTTAGATAAGTGTTTTTTACTAATTTATATATATATATATATATATATATATATATATATATATATATATATATATAAAAATTATTTATTGCTCAACAGAATTCAATTTTAAAGTATATTTTTGAGCGCATTTCTTCATAGTTTCTCTCTGGACTGAAGTTGTCTTTGATATATAGTTTCTTTAACAAACGAGTGGTTTGATTTTTGCTTTATTTATTATTTAACTATATTATATTTATTTATTATTGTATTATTATTATTATTAATATTACTACTATTATTGTGTTATTATTGTTACATTTGATTTTATTATTATTTTTAGTTATTATCTATGATATGTACGTGCAATTTATATCGTATTATAATTGTTCTTAATATTATTGATACTATATTGTTATTATTATTATTTTGTATTATTACTATAGTTATTACATAGATCATTATTATTTGTTTAACAATCTTTTCTATTATTTTTTCTCTCTTATTTATATTTTTTATGTTTTTTAGGTGTCACTCCATTGACTAGTTTGTAACTATATGAGTGACACCTAACCAAATTCTATTAATTTACGATGAGCATTCGTAATTTTTTTTTTTTTATTGGTAATTTTTCTAATTTATATATATTGGTAAAAAGAGTACTCTTCCTGATGATCCAGCAATGGTGAAACTTAAAGTAGAAGATAAAAGTTAGATAAGTGTTTTTACTAATTTATTATTGCTCTGTTCTTTAAGAACATTGACCACTCTATTTGTAAAATACACTAACATAATTTACATATATATATATATATATATATATATATATATATATATATATATATATATACAGATACATATATATATATATATATATAGCCGTGGCGCAGTGGTTAGAGTTCTGGCTCAGAACCCAGAGGTCCTAGGTTCGACGCCAGCTCTAGCCCAACAAGCGACATTGGTACGGAAGGAGGCGTGAACTTCCTGTTAAATGCTCTCCCGCGGTGCTCTGTGATAAGACCGTAAGGACTTCTGGGAGCACCTAAAATAACTACAAAAGAAAAATATATATATGTATATATATTATGTTAGTGTATTCTACAAACAGAGTGCACAATGTTCTAAAAAAACAGAGCAATAATAAATTAGTAAAAACACTCATCTAATTTTTGATTTCTTCAACACTGTGTTTCACCATCAGTAGGATCATCAGGAAGAAATTCTTCCTGATGATCCTACTGATGGTAAAACACAGTGCTTAAGAAATCAAAAATTGGATAAGTGTTTTTACTAATTTTGTTTTTACTAATTTATATATATATATATATATATATATATATATATATATATATATATATATATATATATATATATATATATATATATATATATATATATATATTAACGCAACAAAAGCATAACTGTTTTTAAATAGTTTTTTAAAAAAAATTCATATTTCACCAAACTTAATGAAAATTTAAAATTTAAAATAAAGCTAAAGAATAAGAAAAATGTTTTATTTAAAAAAGATATATAATAATAGATATATAAATAAATAATAAAAATCTAACTAGTAACTTAGCAATAGTTTGACGGTATTTATTTTTGTGATTTCGCGTTTCTTGTTTTTATTTCGAACAACATAGCTCAAGCCATTATTTAAAAAGAATTTATTCAAGTTACTCAACAAAATAAGTGATGTTGGGTTTTATTTTTGTAATCATATGTATCAAGTATTCAACGGTTTTATCGCACCACGTTGTCGAAGTTAAATATTGGCCATTAGCGCCTTATATTTTTGAAAAAGATAATAAAACAACCGGTATGCTAGTAAAATTGATGGAAAAACTGGACTCCTTTTGCGAAAATCAGTATCATTTCAGCATGACGGCAACTTTTTTAAAAGTAGCTGACACTCGTACAAGTTTTACTCAGTTAAACTTAACCGCATTTGTTGGTTCAGATCAATTAATGATATGGGGGCCCTATATTTCTAGCCAAACAACAGGCGAGCTAAATAGGCAATACCAAGGTATGTACACAGCTGTAGAATTTTTTAAAGGAAAAAATATGGTTGTAGTAGTAGATAAAAAAAAAATCTATCTGTTGCATAAAATTTTAGGTTCTCTTACAATAAACTCAACAGTTGTTATAATATTGCTTGTTATGTCAATTTACACTGGAATTTTAATATGGATAATTGAGCATCGAGATAATTTAGAATTTCATCAGTCTTTTTACAAAGGAGCCGGAACCGGAGTTTGGTGGAGTTTTGTTACTCTTATGACTGTTGGTTATGGAGATGTTATTCCTAAAAAATTCATTGGTCGAATTTTAGCAATATTTTACATAGTTTTTGGAGTGTTTAATTGTAATCTAATGATAGCTTTAATTACTGACTCAATATTTGGAGAATCTGGAATCAGCATTTATAAAAAAAATATTTCAGTGTTTGATGATTCAGCAGAGGAAAGAATAGCGCTCTACGATTTTAGTGCAACGGTTATAAAAGCTAACTCTAACGAAGAAGTGATTAAAAACGTAAAGAACGGACTAGTATTTGCCGCTCTCATTAAAGAAGATGTTGCGGCGTGGATGGAGCCATCTATTATAAATTCAAATGATACTTTGGCGGTTGTTTTAAGATACCAAAGAGATTTTTCAATTAACTTTCTTATAACGCGCAACGAATTTTTGAAAGAATACACTTCATGTTT
Organism: Hydra vulgaris; assembly: GCF_038396675.1. NCBI lineage: Eukaryota > Metazoa > Cnidaria > Hydrozoa > Anthoathecata > Hydridae > Hydra > Hydra vulgaris. Next base: position 17,949,240 of record NC_088928.1, read on the forward strand.
TAAAGCGTTTGAAAAAGAACAATACACAGTTCCAGAAAGTATGTTTAAAAAAGTTTTGCAGACAGAAACAGTGTACTTTCCGAAGTGGTTAGAATACTTTAAAGATACATATTTGCAATCGCTTTTTGCAGTTGCTTCTTGCGTTATTATTTTCGCTCTTATTTTTGATATGAGAAAAAGAAAAATTAAAAAGGGCAAATTTATTCTACCGCAGTTAAGTTGATATTAAATGGCTACCTCTTGCTTGTTTAATATTTTATTAAACTTATAATTTGTTTAAAAAAAGACCCGTTGAAACTATCGACATGAAAACACGATAAATTTTTTACTTAGCAGCTGCTCAGTAAAAGATACTTGGTGAATTGAATGCATAAAATAAAAGTTAATTTTCATCCAAGATTTTTATTAGTTTGTTTTACTTTACAGATTTTTTTGCATACAAAGAATATTTTTTTATGTTAAAACTCGTATCAATCTGATTTATAAAATTTTGATATATAAATAAAACATTCAGCAACCGGGTTATTAGAAATTTACTTGGTCAAAACTTTTTTATTTATTTTGGTGATAGGAGAATATTTTAGAGTTATGAATACTGCAACCCATTGACTGATCCAGGATTTTTGGTGGGGAAAGGAGGGGAATGGGGGGCCAGCGTATTTAAGAATAAAAATCCTAGGTTTCTTTACCCGTCGTTCTTTCCTCATACTAATCTTAATCTAATCTTAATATATATATATATATATATATATATATATATATATATATATATATATATATATATATATATATATATATATATATATATATATATATATATATATATATATATATATATTAAAATATGTTATAAGGATTGCAACGTTTTACAATTTTCCACTTAATTAAGGGTGTAAACATTTTGTCTTTCATGTCCCAAATTTCTTTAGACAATTCGGTATCATTTTTATATTTATTAATGTTAAAAGATTTTAGATGGTTAGCATAGCGAAACTTAAATGGAGTTTCACATAAGCCAAAATATACTTTTTCTTTGTAGTCAGGTTCATTTGACGACACGGTCGCTTGATAAACGATGTTCTTTGACAAGCACTGATTGTTCATGGGACAGATGGATTTATTGACACAGTTGCATGTTTTTCCCTTATCTTTACCTTGGCTATATAATATCCTGTGGCTGTGCGAATTAATGATGGACTTGATGTTTGGCATACATGAGTAGCTTATTTTAATGGTATTTCGATTAAATATCTTACGAAGTTTGTGACCAACCGGAAAGTGCAGGTCTACCATGTTCAAAAAACGACTTCCTATTTTTGTTGCAACATTGGTACTGAAAGGTGGGTTGTACCAAATTATGTTTCGCTTGTGATTTTTGAATGAGATCTGTTTTTTATTTGAATGGTAGGTGAATTTGCAGATAAAACCTGATTTAAATATTGCATCTTGATAAGGAGGAATGGATTGTTTAAAAATATTTTTGTTAGAAGAATTGGTTGACAATCTTAGTTCTATAGTTTGAGGAAGGCTTTTTAGTATACTAGGAGGGTGGTTAGAGGCAGCATTTATATAACTGATGGAATTACCAGGCTTGCTGTAAGGTTGGAAAGAACTGTCATTAAGATTTAACGTTAAGTCCAGATAATTAACAATTTTAAAATTACAGCTGATAGATATATGAAGATCATTATTATTAAAAACTTTCACGAAGTGCTTTTTAATTTTTTCCATCTGTTGGCCACTCCGGTTCTTAAACACTGCTAGACCATCATCTCTATACAATCCAAATTCATCTTTATCGTAAGATTGTGATAATTGAAACAAGATAAATATTCCAACTAACTCACCATAAAGAACCATAGAAAAAGTTGTTTTTTCTTCGTTAATATATATGTATATCGCTCTATTTGAAGTATCTTTTTAATATTGAGCACTCTTTTACGACTATGAGTTTTGTTTTATTATTATAATACAAAATAGCCTTAAATATCAATATATATATATATATATATATATATATATATATATATATATATATATATATATATATATATATATATATATATATATATATATATATATATATATATATATATATATATATATATACAGTATTGGACAAAACATTTGCAACCAACATCGAACAATGCTAAAAAGTGTTCCTAATTTTACATGTCTTAAAGACGAAACGAACTATACTACCACAGCAAACAGTTCAGGAGTCTGGAGTCATAGCATACCATGACATGAGCAATCAGCTGACAGGCGACAGCACACAGGCAGAATTTCGTTGACAAGTGCCATTTTGCAGCGGACAAAACAAGTGCAACTTTTTTGGTTTGTTTCATTTTCTTAAGTCTGGTCCGTGTCAACGTCAAGGAAGTTTTTTAATAATTAAAGGAAGTATCCAGAAGTTTCCAGAAGCATGCAGAAGCTTCCAGAAGAAGCATCTGGAAGCATCCAGTAGCATCCAGAAATATCCAGAAACATTCAGAAGCATCCAGGCGCATCCAGAAGCTTCCAGAAGCATCGAAAAGAAGCATCTAGAATCTTCCAGAACAGGTTCACACAGGTTCATTTTACTTTATAAGAGACATGTAAATCGACATGTAATTCAGTCAGTATATGGAAGTCAATCAGTCAGTATTATCAAGATAGTTTATCAAAGTGAGTTTTATCAAAGTGTTTTATCGAAGAACATCAATACAAGAAGTGAAATACAAAAAGTGTTTCATTACATCAATACAGTCCACATCCAACCAAGACGCTGTGTTCCACAGAGCATTATTGTATCATTACAAGGTAAATGTAACACCGTAAGCCTTGAGAAACGTGATTATTTATTTTTATTATTTTTATGGCTTCAAGTGCAAAAATGGTTCCCGACAGTCTTGGATTGGAACTAAGAACGAAAATTATTGGCGATTACGTAAGTGGAATGTCACAAAAAAGTATTTGTGATAAATATCGCGTGAAAATATGGACCGTGTCAAGACTATGTTCCAAATATCGTTCTACGGGGGAGTTGGCAGCAGATAACAAAGGTGGGAGACCGCGTTCCACCACTTCTAGAGAGGATTCTATGATCGTCAAATCCGTCAAGAAGGATCCCTGGATATCATCAGTCGAGATACAAAAGCAATTAGAGCTGCCTGTATCGGACCGAACAATCAGACGACGTGCTGTTGAAGCCGGATTGTTTTCTCGACGCCCTGCAAAGAAACTGCTGATTTCACAAAAAAACCAGAAGAAAAGACTCCTGTTTGCTACATCTCATATTGAATGGAATGTGCAGAAATGGCGAACTGTCCTGTTCAGTGATGAATCGAAGTTCAACATCATTGGGAGCGATGGCATTTGCCGTGTACGTCGACCGGCCGGAAAACGCCTCGATTTACGTTACTGCCATTAGACCGTGAAGCATGGTGGAGGCAATGTAATGGTCTGGGGGTGTTTTTCTGCTAACGGTCTAGGTCCAATACATCGAAACGATGGAATAATGGACCGTTTCATGTATAAAAATATCCTGAAAGATGTTATGTTACCTCATGCTGAATGGAATATGCCAATAAAATGGGTTTTTCAGCAAAACAACGATCCGAAACACACTGCAAAAGTAGTCAAGCAGTGGTTTCAAGACAACCACCTATCGGTGATGGATTGGCCGCCTCAATCTTCGGATCTCAACCCAAACGAGAACCTGTGGGAGATCGTCAACCGCAATATTAATCGTGAAGGTGTTCGTAATAAGGATCAACTGTTTGAACAAATCCAAAAAGTCTGGGCAGCGATTCCACAAAGTTTCATTGATCACCTGATCGAATCCTATGCCTCGAAGATGCAAGGCTGTGATCGACAACAAAGGATTCGCCACGAAATATTGATAGCGAAATAAAGCTTGGTCAACATTTTGTCGAGCTGCACTTGTTTTGTCCAGAAGGAAATCAACTTTTTTTAATACTTTCGATTAATTTATTAATTTTCGTGTACAAATAATGAACTTTGTGATGAATAAAACTTGAAAACTTTGTCTCTAAACAGTTACATAGTTATTTCTCTAAATTGAAAAAATGCAGCACTTTTATACAAAGAATCTAAATTAGCATTATTTGGTTGCACTCGTTTTGTCCGATACTGTATATATATATATATATATATATATATATATATATATATATATATATATATATATATATAATATATATATATATACACATACACACACTTCTTAGTCAAAATTATATTAGTCGACTAACTTTTTAGCTAACCAAAACTTAGTTAACTAAAGTAAGTCACCAATTTTTTTGTGTTACTAAATTTACTCGACTAACTTTTACTAGTCTAATTAATAAACTTTTACTACACAAAATTAAAATACTGTTCTAGATTAAATTTTTTAACTTTTTTTGTTTAAATAGTTTTTTATCTTTACTATAACTTTTTATTTACAATCAATTTGATCCTTGTAAAGAAATAACTTGTATTTTTTATATTACCCTATTTTAATGAACTTTAGTACAATTAAAAACAATAGTTCTATGCTTTGCCAGCCTCGGAATAAGCAAAAAAGTGGTCGGCAATAGTTTGCCGACCTTATTCTTTTAGAGGTTGGCATGAGGTCGGTAAAAAAAAATTTGATACAAAGGTTTTACCATAAAACATAGAAACGAAGTCGGCAATTTTGTACCGACCTCCAACACTTCTGTTGAAGTATTGGAGGTCGGCATTTTCGATTAACAACTCAAATTCCAAGGACTGCTATGAAAAGAGATCCTTGCCGTACCATAAAAAATATAAAGAATTAAATAAAATGAAAATAATATTAAAAAATGTATAAAAAATACAAATAATATAAAGAAATAAAGATGATTAAGTACTTTAGTGTATCATAAGATGATACACTAAAGTACATAATACATGGGAGGGAGGGGGGCGAGAGATTGTTTTTTAATTTTCGGAAAATTTTCCCCAAGCTTATTAAGATTCCCTTTCCCCCTTCCCTCTTCCCCATCAAGCATAAAAATACAAAACAATATAAAGAAAAAAATAAAAAGGAAATTTAAAGAATATAAAAAAATGAAAAATATAATTTAAAACATTTTCTTGAACTTTAACAATGTTTCCTCGTAACTTCCAACTTAAATAGACTTGCAGCCTTGTTGGGAGGTGTCATGATGATTTGTTGGGAGTGAATTAGTTTTTATAAAAAAAGTCAGCAGTGGAACAGGAGGATCAAAATCTGAATATTAGGCTAAAGAGACAAAATTGTCTTTCGAAATTTAAAAGTTTTAATATATGGACTGGTAGAGCAAGAGAAAAATAAAAAGAATTGTAAAATATTCTTGTTACTGCTTTGAAAAAAATGAGCGGCTGTGTTTGGAGACATAAATAAATTATTTCACATTTTATATAACATTGAGTCTACAGTTTGTTTTAAAGGGATACATGGCAGAAGATGATTTTGTGTAAGAAATATTAATGGAAAATGGTAAAGTTTTGATATGCTATGGGTTAGACAGTTTTAATAAATGGTTTACAAAAAAAGACTAACTAAAAGTGATGAGTTACAAATGTAAGAGTGATACAAGGTAAAGCTTTTACAGCACAAATAAGTAGTAGTAGGGACATAATATGAGATGGTGTATCAATAAAAATACATATCTTGGGCCGATGTTAAATGCATCCGGCCACTGTCTTGTAAAAGGTCTTCTAGGCAAAGACTTAAGAGATAAACACATTCTATCTGTTGACCAGCTCCTAATAAGGGTACAGCTCCAAAACTCAGTTTTATGTTTCTGAGACCGACTGTTGGTGAGATTTCTCAAATTCTGTGGTAGATCTCAGAGAGGCTGATTCCATCAGCAGCTGTAAAATATCAGAGTACTAACAGTGTCATGTTGCTCATGGATGGTGTCCTTGTTTGTACTTTTGATGAGCATTGCCAAGGTCACATTTGGAGACCTTTGTTACGGCTTAGAGTTTATTAATAGTAATAAGGAAATTGCTCTCGGACTATTAAATAGTGTCTTGAGTACTATCTGTGCTTTGCAAAGCAAAGATAGTACTAAGTACACTATTTAATAGTCCAAGCAATTGCCTTATTACTATTATTAACCTTAAGCCGTAACAAAGGTCTTTAAATGTGGCCTTGACAATGCTCACCAAAATTTGAATCAAATTTGATTCAAGTTCTTTAAACCCATTAAAAAAATGACTTGGGTACCCAAATCTATAAAACATAAAAAACTATCGTTCTCAACAAGTTTTTTAAATTTATTATTAATTAATATTCGTGGTCTTCGAAGTAACTTTTCTTCTGGTGAGTCTTATCTCTAGCAACTTCATTAGACCCACTTGCTCTTTGTGAGGCTAATTTGAGTTTGACTGTCTCATCTTGTGATCTTAGCATTGATGGTTTTCTTCTTTTAATTTGTAAAGATTCCAGTAGTCACACGCTTGGCCAGGGCATTTACATTTATAAGAATTCACCCCTTTGTCAGGAAACTAGTTCTGATTCCACAGACAATTTTTATGTGCATTTGTTTATCACCACTTCATTCTACAAAATTTCTCTTTGATCTATATCGCTCTCCTTCATCTCGAGGTTGCACTCTTCTTGATGTTATTTCTGATCATATTGTCTAATCTCTTTCTCTTTATACTTCAATCATTTTTTGTTGGTGACTTAAATGTTTATTACACAGAATGGCTTGATTCTAGTGTCAATGACTCTGCAGGCGTTAAGGCCATTTTGCCTTTCTCAATCTATAACACAAATATTCAGCTTTACAACTCGCTTTCTAAACAATCCGAATTATTTACCCTATCTACTCGACTTATGTATTGTTTCTGATCTTAGCCAGTGCTCAGTTTCCTTGCATTTTTCTCTTAAGTGCTTCCAATCACGGTTTAATCTCTCTAAAGTTATAATTCCATTTTTCTTCATCATTAGATCCCCCTATCATTGTACCTCTTGCAACTACCTTAAAGCTGACTGGGACACTTTTTGTGATTTTCTTCGTGATAGCCCTTGGGTAGAAATCTTGTAATGTAACTTCTTGGATTCAGGCTGGGATTGAATCTTTTATTCCTTCTTGAAGATTCCAAGCCAAGCTTCTTCATGGTTTTCCTCTTACTGTGTTGCTGCAATTTCCTACTTAAACTCTACTACAGCTTGTGGTCCGGACAACATATATGTTATAGTCTTGCAAAAGTGTTCTCTGGAGCTGTCATGACTATTTAACAAGTGCTTATTGGAGTCTTATTTTAAGCTTTCTGGAAAGTACCCGTCCCATTTGTCTTCTTCCTATCATACGCAAAGGTTTTGAGTCTTTAATTAAAAAACACCTAATCTCTCATCTTGAACCTAATAGCTTACTTTCAAATCATCAATATGGATTTTGATCTTCTCGTTATACTACTGATTTTTTAACGGTAATAACTAACAGGTTTTATCGTCCATTAGATAGATGTGGGAAAGTTAACGCTATTGCTCTCAACATTTCTAAAGCCTTTTTGTAAAGTTTGGCATGCTGGTCTTTTCCATAAGCTCTTTTTTTACGATGTATCAGGTAACATTAAGACTTTATTATACTTTAAGACTATTGAACCCGATACCAATTGTAATATAAAAGTTGTCCTCGATGGACAGTACTCTTCCTCATATCCTGTAACTTCGGGGGTTCCTCAAGGTTCTTTTCATTAGCCCTATACTTTTGATGTAATAGAAAAAATTTGTTTGATTTTTTTAATGTCTTCCTTTGCCGCCAGGGGGCCTTAAATTACCATATTTGTATTTTTTATGCTTTTTATCATTATTTAATTTAATTACATAGTAATTTTTTTATAAAATTTAATCTTGAGTAGTTTAAACTGTTGCTCGTAAACGATAAAAGTTAAATGGGAAAAAAAAACTTACTTTTTTTTATCTTCATTTGTTGCTAAAAGACCTTATTTTACCATATTTGAGCATTTTTAGGCTTTTTTTATTGTTATTAAATTATTTAGTAATTTTTGTTCTAAAATTATTAAATTTTATTATAAATTGTGATAAATTGTTACTATTAGATGATATAACAAAAATAAAACAGTAATCAAGTTTTTTTTGGCATTCTTTTCCGTTGCGGGACTTATATTTTGAATTTTTAGGCTTTTTATTGGTATTTAGGTATTGATATTTGATCAAAATTTTTTCCGAAAAAAAATTTCGGAGAAAAATTGAATAATGTCAAGTTAATAATGTCTGGATTTATAAACCAGTATTAAATTATAAACTAATCATCTATTCAGTGATTCAAACTAGCACTTTTTAAAATTATTATTATTTGTTTATTTTTGGCATTTTAGTGATTCTAATTAACCCTTTTTAAAATTATTGTTATTTATTTATTTAAAAAAAAATTGTTGAAAACTTTAATATTTATGAAGGTATAAAGATTAGTATACTATTAGTATGTAAAGACTGTAGTATTAATAATATTATATAGATTACCAATATCCACATATATATCAAATAAATGGACTTTTGTATATGATTTATTGAATTTAAATCTATTTTTTAGAATTTTGTTTTGCAAATTGAATAAAAAAAAATTTGTATTTATTTATAAAAAAACATGACATCTTAGAACAAACCAAGTTAAGGCGTCAATGACAATTACTTAGAACTACATTATCACACAAAGCAAAGTTAGCTATGTGTTCAGTAGGCCCAAAATCAATTTTCTTTGATAGGAGAAAAGATAAAACTCTTTGTGCATTAAAAACTTGCAGTAAAGACATAATTACTGAGGAACATATCACATTGATTGAAGAACCTCCTTCAGTTTTTCTTAGTCATATTTCTCCATCAAGTGCATCATCAACAAATATCAAGAATGCTGTAATGGATTTTTTTGATGAAAACAAAATATCACTTGATAATGTCATAGCTATTGGCTCTGATGGAGCTAACGTGAATACTGGTTTGAACAACTGTGTAATAAGATTGCTGGAACTGCATTTGGGATATCCAGTTCAATGGTTAGTATGTATGTTCCATTTCAATGAGCTACCATTGAGAAATTTAGTATCGCAATTAGGTGGCATCACTTCAGGACCTACTGCATTTAGTGGCAACATTGGGACGTTCTACATTGTGACAAATAATATTAGTAAAGATCAACAATATATTTATAGCATGTGCAAGTCAATAGAAATAGGTGAGATGAAAGAAAGTCTAAAAAGAAAATTGGTAGGCCCATTGGTTGATTCTCGATGGCTGACAACAGCAAATAGAATCCTTCGCTTGTATTTTGCAAGCACTTCTCCTTTTACCGAGCTTGTTATACTTACTGATTACATTCTCGAGGTTATGCACCGGTGTGGTTTTTTATAAAACTGGAGCCTCAATGTTACATAGAGGCAAAACACTTGCGGCACCTAATTCAATTCTCTCTCTTCCTTTCTGAAAGCGATCGACTTATAGTTGATAAATGCATTCAAAGAAATGCATATTATGATGACCCAGAAAATATTTTGATATCAATGTTGATGGATGAACGAAAAGAAATAAGAGAATTAGCAGCTAGAAGAAATAAATTTGCGAAGCGATGCACAAATTCAAATTCTACAGAAGTAAGAAAATTCAAAATTCCTCTTCTAAATTTTGATGCAGTTGATCACTTTAGTCTTGTAAATCGGGAGGAACATCTAAGGACTTCACCACATATGTTAAAAGAGTTAAGTGATGATTTTATTGAAAATGCAACACAAAATGTGCAAAAACTGATTTTCTATGCCATTCTCAAAATATAGAAAGATAATTTCAATTGGTTACAAAAGCAGCCGCATCTGTATCGGGAGAAATGAGTAGAGACCGATACATTAGAGCAAAACTTTTATCTAAAAAGTATATTCCACACTTTGCTTCAAAAAATAATTGGAATATGTAGGATTAATTAATTAATAAACACTTTTTTTTTCATAGAACTTCTTCAAATAAGTACAATAAAAAGTAAATATAAAACGGCATTTAAAAAAACTTGTATCGCTAATAAGAAACTCTTCTAGTGCTAACGTAATCGTGCTGTTACATAAAATTTTGAGTTTTAAAGCAATCTTAAAAGTTTGACCAGAAAAAATCAAAATTATTACATTTTTTGTAGAGCAGAAACTTTTATATATCGTATATTGTAATATCAAAAATAGCTTATTTTCACTAAAACGGCGGTAAAGGAAGGAAAAAATAATTTTAGTTTTTTATTATATTTTAACGATATTTAGATGTTAGAGCAACATTATTTTGCTATCCTAACTAATTTGAACAATAAAAATGCAATGATGATCTACCCTAATGTATGTATATATATATATATGTATATATATATATATATATATATATATATATATATATATATATATATATATATATATATATATATATATATATATTTTAATGTTATCTTAACCTTAGTACACAATGTGTACATATATATACATGCTTTTTTGGTTATTTTTTTCCGTGAATTTCGAGCAAAGTAATAACTGAATTAAATTTTTTCTTTATATTATTTAGACAAATTTAAATTGACTCATTTTTTTGCTTGTGTATTAAACTAGATGCTAACAATTGGACGCATTTTAGTTAAAATTAAACAGCTGATTTTTCTGTGATTTAAAAAAAGAAGTTATAGTGCTGTGTACACACTGTGTGCCAACGTTGGCAGTAGTTAGAATAATGGTTATAGTGAAACTAAATGAGACTAATTGTTAAGTTTTTTGGTTTAACTATAGGTGCTACTTGTGTTAACAATTGCATGTGTGCCTTTTCTTTTAATCTCACGTTTAATACTTGTTTAATGTTTAACGTATTAGTATAATTGCTAACTTAACATAAAAAAAATTTTAATAAAATTATAAAAACATTGCTTGCATTGCTTGCTTTAATGACTGCATAATGAAACATCTGATGCAAACATATATTTATTTTCAATGAATTGTATAAAACTGATTTTGTAATCACAGATTATTATATTTAATATATAATATTTATTTTTTAGATAAATTGAAATTAGTATAAATTATTGTATTATATATAAACCATAAAATAGAATTATTTGTGTTGAAAAATTAAAAATATTGTGTTGCGTCAGAAAGAACCATGTGGGTGCGTCATATTATATTGTGTATAACGTTTATAACGTTTATTATACCATCGGGGTATTTGTAAATGTGTAAATTGAGTAAATATATTCACGAAGACAGAGAGAAAAAACAAAAACTGTCTTATTATTAAATAAACCACGTCAGCAGTTTACAATTGAAGATGTGTTGCAACATCTTGATGACTCTAAAATTGATTTATTAGATTCTGATGACTCTGGATGAGATTTTTAACTCTTCTGTTGGTTATATACTTTTTAATGTGGTTCACGTGATTTTTGATCATCGACATCAACTGTTACATCATCGTCAAAGCGGGCAAGTAGAGAGACCAATTCTAAAGGTCCACTATGATCAGTTTACCTAATTCTCTGTCTGCATTGAAGAATAAAATTTTCGCTGCAAGTTTGAAGATTGCAAAGGTCGCAGTAGATTAAAATGCACTGGTGACAAAAATCGTTTCCATTTTACGCGAAATAAGTCCTTGGTAAAAACTAAAAAGAATTTTTCACTTTATTTTATTAGTTTAATAGTGTTAGTGACTAAAAACTTTTGTTTGTTTAAAGTTTTTAGTTGTTTTGTAAGGATTTCTTCTGATAAAACCGAGTTTGAAAAAATCTTTATAGCAGAATTAATGCATGCTGTGTACAAATGTACACATTAAGTAATTTACATAAGTTCCTGATTTTTTTTTGTAATTTTCCCTACAATATTAGGAGGTCTAATACATATTTTTTATCACAAGATAAAACTGTAAACAAATCACTAGATAGAATTTAAAAATAAATTACAAGATAAAATTGGAAAGAAACTCTATTGTTTGAAACAAGTTCCACAAGCCTGTGTACGAAGGGAATAATAAAACCTTTTTGATAAAAGGTTATCAATATTTTATCTTAAAAATAGTACTTTTCAAAAAAAATCTTTGCCCTATATTCGGCGTAAATTCCTTTGACAAAATATTTGAATTATTTACGTTTACGCGTGAACACCTTTTTAAAAAATAATGCAATTATTAATAACTTCTTTGCGACATTACTAACGGAACGTTAATGATTTCATTGCATTGCTGTGAGAAGTGAATATATACAGTTGAGTAGTTAAGTTGGTTTGAGTGGGAAAGTAAAATTGTAAAATGGATAAGAAGTTAAAACAGACAAAACTTACTTAGTTTAAAAAAAGGCACGTGCTCATTTTTTTTTATCATAAACCTCTATTCTGTGCTTGTAGAAAAAATCCAAAAATCTGTAGTCTGCATGGCCGACGACACGGGTTTTGAAGTGGAGAGGCACAATCGTCAATTTCTAAAAAAAGTCCTCTATATCTAGAATTTTCTTTTAAAAAAAGCAGGAAAAAAAGTTTCTTAAAAAAAAAAGTAAGAGGAGGGGGAGGGGTACAAGGTGCGGATTCACAACTTTTGCGTAACTCTTGCGTAGCTGAGCAAAAGTTACGAAAAACTTACGCAAAATATTTTTTGCGTAACTAATTGGTATTCACAACTTTTTCGCAGCATTTGCGTAAAGTTAAGGTTGCGCACGAGTTACGCAAAACTTAGGCAAAAACTTAACCAAAATGTAAGGCAAATATTTTATAACTATTTGTATAAAAGAAGTAGTTAGTATTACTAATTTTTTTTTATTAAGACACACAGGACAATGTGACTAAACAGTAAATGTTTCTTTTTTAAATTTACTAAATTTACTTACAATTAATAATTGTAAGTAAATTTAGTAAATTTAAAAAAGTAGGAGTCAGTAGGTCTTTAAATGAGATATCGATTATTAGCAAAATTCTACACGTCTATTATTTTAAATATAAACATTACAAGCACTCATTAAGAAATAATTCGGGCATATTTATTCAAATCCAAATGGGTAGTATAAATTGTATAATCCTGGGCTTATATAAGATAATTAATCGGCTTCCTGTATGATGCCATCAGTAAATATCCATTAGTTTTATTTAATCCTAACTCTAAACCTGCAGCAAACCTTATTTGTAAACATTACTGGCTAAATAAACTAGCTAAAATATTCAGAAAACTAGCATTTAAAAGAACTTTTTTTTCTATTTTTAATATAAAAAGAAAAAGAAAAACAACATAAAATTGATATTCTGAGGCATTTTTTTGGCGCCCATACCGGTCCTATTGTACCAAAAAAGGTCTGGTTTCACCCCTGCTCAGATCATGTAACTTATCTTGCATTGCTTCAGGAAGTTAAAACAAAGTACTTTAGTTAAGCATAAAATTTCACGTTCATATAATAATGGAAGTGCTAAACTAAAGTGTATTTTTTAACTTCTTGTTTTCATTCTTACTTCTCATACCCTAAGGTATAAGAAAACATCATGATAATTATTAAATTTTCTTTTCAGTGGTCTTGTTTTATCATATAATTGACTTCAATCAAATCACATTTATTTGCAATAGGGAATGACAGTTTCATTAAATAAAGAAATTGCTTCAATAAATTCAAGAAATACATTTGATTGCATTTTAGTATATTTGAAACTATTTATAAGCAAAATTTCTATTGTCAGAAATATAAGGAACATTTTGAAAACATAAGCAAAAGTTCAACAACTTTTCCAAACATACTAAGAAAAATACATTGTATTTTTCATAATATGTTATGGAAAATGTTTCAATTGTATTAATTAATAAAAGTTGAGTTTGAATTAAAACCCACTTGTTTTTTGTAATTTTTTTTTCAGTGATATTTCAGATTGATAATTTATGGTACCATACTTGCACGAATAAAAACACGATTTTTATATTTGATGGATAGTTTAAAGTTAATTCTGTGAATCAGGGATATGCAGTATAAAAAAGTTTGACTCTTTGACAGAGCAAGTATTGATTAAATCACAACAACAATGCGGTAGTGGTGTAGTGGTAAGAGCGCTCGCTTTGTAAGCGAGAGGTTCGGAGTTCGATTCTCACCACGTCCCTGGAAGTACCGCGCTCAACTTAGTTTCTCCGCGCAGCGGCCTTGTCGACAAGGTTCGTGTTTCGGAGTTAAAGAGTTGAGAGAGGGTTGCACCACGAATAACAACTAAAATATAAAAAACACAATAAAATGAGTACCCTCCTTGACTGTAGTGGCCCCCCCTCGGGCCTTGGGGAGGTGAACAATCTGAAAAAAAAAAAAAATCTAAAAAAAAGTATTGTAGTAGGTTTTCAAGACACCAAATACAGAATAATCTAATAGCTATAACCAGTGTGAACAATATGCTTTCATCTCAAGAGTTGTAATACTACTTTCAACAGCAACAGATAATAATTCTACTGAATTGTGAAAAGCACTATCACTCCATTTGGATTAACTTGTGGATCAAGCAACTTTTTATGGAATTTCTGCTCTTTGCAATAACAAACTACACCAATAAGATTTCATATAGATATACAAAAAAAAAGATCTGCCAAAACAATTTAAACTAAAACAGAATATGTTTGTTATTTGCAAATAACAATATTATTTACCAAGAAATTAGGCTTTAAAAAACAATTTTAAAGCCTAATTTTTTAATAATTTAAATTATCCATAGATATTAATATCTCCTGATAATTGAAATAATTAAAAACAGAGCAATATTATTCAAAATAATCTTAATATTGTTATACCTTTAATACCTTTGAATAATTAAAGTGATCGAAAAACATAGCATAGTTATTCAAAGTAAGTTTAATATTTAGTTTATTATACTTTTTTACTTCAATAGCCTGATTACTCAGAGATAATTTTTGCATTATTGTATTTTGAAATATTCTTGTTATCATTTATAAATTATGATGTATCATCATTATGATGTATCATCACTATGATGTATCATCATTATGATGTATCATCATTATGATGTATCATCATTATGATGTATCATCACTATGATGTATCATCATTATGATGTATCATCATTATGATGTATCATCATTATGATGTATCATCATTATAATGTATCATCATTATGATGTATCATCATTATGATGTATCATCATTATGATGTATCATCATTATGATGTATCATCATTATGATGTATCATCATTATGATGTATCATCATTATGATGAATCATCATTATGATGAATCATCATTATGATGTATCATCATTATGATGTATCATCATTATGATGTATCATCATTATGATGTATCATCATTATGATGTATCATCATTATGATGTATCATCATTATGATGTATCATCATTATGATGTATCATCATTATGATGTATCATCATTATGATGTATCATCATTATGATGTATCATCATTATGATGTATCATCATTATGATGTATCATCATTATGATGTATCATCATTATGATGTATCATCATTATGATGTATCATCATTATGATGTATCATCATTATGATGTATCATCATTATGATGTATCATCATTATGATGTATCATCATTATGATGTATCATCATTATGATGTATCATCATTATGATGTATCATTATGATATGATGATCATATAGCATTGATGTATGACAATAACTAGTTATTAAGTTAGTTTATTTAATAAGTTATTGGCATACTGCAAAACTATATGATATATCTGTACTATGGTTGCTCTCCTTATTTTAGCTAGGCTATGAGAGAGTGAACCATCCATTAT
>NC_088928.1:17970000-18007500 GCF_038396675.1 Hydra vulgaris
GAATTAAATTTGTATTATTATTGTGAATGTACCATATCACATTAGCTAGTTTTATCATTTGATGGTTACTTAAGAAAAGAGAATTCTGGATATAAAGAAGATTTTTGTGAGTAAAATTGGTTGTTTTTGGAGTATTCTCAGATCCAAGAGATAGTTTCAGTATACTACCTCCTGCCTCCTGTCTTCAATGAAACGGTGTTACCAGTTTCACTACATAGCTTTTCTTTAATAACGCGAGAAGCCATTTGTTCATTGACATCTAAATAAGTTACAAAACTATGGAGACTGAATGAAAAAGGTTTCGACAACTTTACATTGTTAAAAAAGTTATAGGTTCAAAAAGCTTACAAAGGTTTTTTTAAATTAAAATTATTATTATTGATTTATTATTCTTAACATTTCTTTCACTTATCTCTCTATTAGTAACGGAAATTAATGCGGTTTTTCTAATACCTTGATATCCGGATGCACCTGATATGTTATTTCTGAAAAAAAAAATTACATTTACGAACTTGCTTTCAATAGAACATGGTATACAACCTTTCACAGTCAAATAATCAAAGTTATAAAAACGTTTTCTAAATGACCGTTGTTGTATTGCATTTATGATGCAATCCTCTTTTAACTTTAGTCAGACAAGAACTACACCGCGAACAAATAGCTGCCGTTTTAAAACTCTTTATACCAGATTTTTTCTTGGGTACCCTTCCCTGCTTTCTTGCGATTTTGCATATTTTACAGCTGCAAGTTTTTAGTTTCCTGAAATTATATAAAAAATTATAATTTTATATTTCTTTACAAAATTTTACCATTTCGTGTTTTAGCCGGAATAGTCATCTTTGACCAGTCAATGTCAAAATTAATTTTCTGCCTGAGATCAACAACATTTGTTCTTTCAACTACTCCCCTACACCTTAAAAAGATAAAGATATGCTAGTGCCAAGCAAAATGTGATTTGATTCATTTATCAAATCTTATTTCTTTGAGTTTAACCATGGCCTACTGTTATTATACGGACTGATTTGTTGCATTTTCCGTAAAAAATTAAGAGGCCAGTTTTTTTACGGCAAATGTTTATTTTATTAAAACGGTCGAGGAATACCTGAGATTATCATCATGTAATTACATTATGCTATACAATATGTTTCGCTAATTGATTCCCTGCTTCAGTATATTCCAATAACATATGAAATACTGAAATAAGCTTTCAAATAGCTATGTATCAAAATGCTACTAAAACAATCTTACATATTGCAAAGACTACTTACAACTCTTATCAAGAAATAAAAACAAAGGTTTGTAATTTTATATGTATTAAGGGTTTAAGAAAAAAATCTTTTATTAGCACTAGCTATCAGTTCTTTGTCTTTTTTTAAAATCTTTTACCTGATCTTTTCTTACAGAATCTGTAGTTTCTTTTTGTAAATTATTATAAAAAATATAAATGACAATTCGAGATCCATATTTAATTCCCCATTCTTGGTGATTCTCGCATGTAAAATCAACACTGCTGTAATAAATCCTAAAAATTTGTTCTGCAAAACTTTTAATTGATAAAGAATAACTGCAATGTTTGATTAGAATAGGAGAAATAATATCTAGAATACTAAAAAGATGACAAATCAGACAAGGATTGACTTGGACATATAAGTCCACCTCTGGATAATATTTTCAGATATTTGTTATTAAGAACATCTTGGTTTGTAAGAACCATTTTTTGACCACAAGATAGACATTTAAATCTTTTTTTCAATTTTTTTAGCAATGTAGCCTGCTATAGTAACAGCAACTTCCATGCTATCTTCAGTAAGCTGACACTCTAATATCTCTGAAGACAACAATGCAATATCTTGCATAATGTTTTCCAAGTTATTTCTAACATTTTTTATTAAATGGATTATATCATATATTAGATATATTTTTAAAACTCCGTTATAAGCTGGACGATAAATAAATAGTTTTCCATCTCCATTATAGGATTTATATAACTCTGAAAATGCATTAACATTGGTAGAATGATTATCTGTAACAATAGCTCTTACTTTAAAACCTGATTGGTGCAATGAGGTAATGCAATCATCAATTTCTTTTTTCAACCATGATCCTGTTGTGCAAACTTCAGTTGATGATCTCACAATATAAGGAGTAGCTTTTTGAAGCCCTACAATCATAAAAACAACAACACCTTTATAAAGACTACTTTCTGAATCTTCACCAATTTATTTCCCACTTTGATATTGGGCTGCTTTTTGCAGATACATTTCATCTGCAAGAAGCACACAATCACTTGATACACAATGTTTTTGTAACAAAACTGTTATAGCTTTATATGCATTTATATCACTTTATATCATTTATATGCATTTATATGCATTTATATGCATTTATTTCATTTATATCATTTATATGCATTTATATCACTTTGGATTTTTCTAAATAAACTAAAAAATGGTAAAGGGAGTTGTTCTAACAATAACTTATAAGACTGTGCTGAAGTGTGACGTAAAATTAGTGCATAACGTTAAGGGATGCAGAATATGGAGGTCTGCTTCCAGGAGAATAGTATCTAATTTCATTTAACTCTGTCAAAATTGAACTCATATCATTGGCTTTATTTCTAATATAGACAGGAAAATTTTCTAACATACTACAGTTTGTTAGTTTGCAATTATGACCACTACGAAACCATTCAGATAAAGAAATATGACAATGATTTTTATATGACAATGAAACATAAAGATCTTTATTTACAGTTATTGACTCAAAAACAGTTGGTATGCCAGATTTTTCATCAAAACATAGTTTATAATAAACCACACTATCATGAATTTTTTTAAATGTAAAGCCTGGCAGAGAATGTTATTCTGTCAAAGAATCAAGATTAATTATTTTATCAACACTTTGAAAATCTTCAAACTCATCTTTTCCTAAATATCTCAAAGTTGGATCTTTTCGGGGCAACTTTGGAACCTTAGAGTCGACGATCCACTTATTTCATTGGTCTAAATAGTTGGAACTGGAAGAAGATTCCATTTCAAAGTGCATCTTTTTCTGTAATTAATAAATTTGCCATCATATGATTCATACAAAAAGCTGAATATTTTGATGGAACTCATTCTTTTCTATTAACAAAGTATATCCATCGTTCTCGCAAATCAAATTCTTCAGGAAAATGAAATGTTGACTTTTTTGGACCATTAGAGTAACCATTTACTAACCATTTTATTACTAAAACAAATCAAAAAAATGTAACAGTTATTTTTAAATATAAAGTTCACTTACATTTATTATTGGAATTATCTCCACTTAAATAACATCGCATAAAAATGCAGTTCGACTATATACAGTAATAATAATAGACTGTCTGTGTGTCTTTTTTATTATTCCACTCTCTAATGGAATATAATGAAATAGGCAATCAGTCAGAATACATCCACATAATAATCAGTGCCGTCTTAACGCATAGGCTAGGTAGGCTGCAGCCTAGGGCCCCCGATTTTTAGGGGACCCCCAAAATGTGTCTGGATTTTTTTTCAAATTTATATAAATAAAAAATTATATTTCTAAATTTTCTGAAGAAATCATAGTTTGGGGGCCCCTCGGGAATAATTTTTTTCTTGATAAGATTTTTAATTATTTTTAGAAAAGTATCAGTTTTTCAGTTTTGGGGGCCCCCTAGGGAATTTTTTTTTTCTTGATAAGCAAAAATGCATGCATGCGTCCGAAAATAAACATAAATTTTCCGATAAGAAGTGTTAAATACAAGCACTTAAAATATCCCATTAGATTGAATTTGAAATTGCTGTGATCAACTTAAAACATCTGTTTTGAAAAAAAGTCATTTAACATGTTTAATCGGACTTATCAAAGTGGTGCTGCAAAGAGGAAAAAAGCCACTAAAGCAAAAGAAGACATTTCAAAATATCTTCCTTTGACATCATTTCTTTTGGTACAAAAGTCAAAGCCTGTTGTGTCCGAAGATGTATTTCTTTGTCCAACTTCAAATTTCCTAAGCATTGATAGTGCTTTGTTGCCAAATGAAACTCTAGAAATTCAACAGGAACTGGAACCAGAACAGGAGCCAGAACCAGAGCAGGAGCCAGAACCAGAGCAAGAGTCAGAACCAGCACAGGTGCCAGAACCAGTACAAGAGCCAGAACTAGCACAGGAGCCAGAATCAAATCAAATGAAAACTTATCCAAACGCAACAACAAAAACTACTCAAGAAACTGACCCAGCATTGTGGCATCAGTTATCCCAAGAAGCTCAATCATTTTGGATTTCTAATGGCCCGTCCATGTGCCAGAACAATAATGGGAGCTTCAAAAATTCGGAAAGGTTGAGTTGTGGACAAAAAAGGTACTTATCAAAATCTTGCTTTAGACGTGAACTACACAATGGCGAATTTGTCAATCGTGAATGGCTATTATACTCACCTTCAACAGGTTCTGTTTTTTGCTTTGCTTGTACCTTATTCTCCAGCAAACACTCTAATTTTTCCACAACTGGATTTGATGACTGGAAAAATGCCTTAAAATGCATATCTGGACACGAGAATGGTTCTGAACATCACAAAAATATGCTTACTTACTCCAGTCGGCAGAGAGAAAGTGGCCAGCTTGACTCTGTATTATTAAAACAGTTACATAGCGAACAATTGTACTGGCAAAATGTGCTGAAAAGAATTGTTGCAGTTGTAAAGTTCTTATCATCAAGAGGATTGCCATTTCGTGGAAACAATGAAACCATTGTTTCCACGAAATGGCAAAATGGTAGTTATTTAGGAACTCTTGAGTTACTTAGCCAGTTTGACCCATTCCTACATAAACACATGAAAAAACATGGAAATTCTGGAAAAGGTAATACTTCATACCTCTCCGCCAATATCTGTGAGGAGTTTATATGCCTAATGGGAAATAAAGTTTTGAGCGAAATAATTTCTGAATTAAAAAAAGCAAAATACAACTCAATCAGCGTTGACTCAACTCCAGACTTGTCACATGTAGATCAATTAACTTTTACAGTTCGATATGTTAAAGACTTGGCACCAGTTGAGCGTTTTTTGCAATTTGTTCCCATTCACGGGCATGGAGCTGAACATTTAGAAACAGTGGTTTTGAATTTTTTACAAGAAAATGAAATTTCAATATCTGACTGTCGTGGGCAGTCATACGATAATGCATCAAATATGGCAGGACAGTACTCAGGCCTACAAAAGAGGATTAAAGACAAAAGTGAATCAGCATTGTTTATTCCTTGTGCTGGACATTCTTTAAATCTGGTTGGCAACTGTGCAGCTGGATGTTGTTTAGAAGCAATTATTTTTTTTGACTTTGTTCAATGCCTCTACAACTTTTTTTCTGCATCAACTCATCGTTGGCAAGTGCTTCTGTCTTTTGTTGGCAAAGGCAAAAAAGTTGTCAAACAGCTTTCTGGAACTCGATGGTCAGCACGTGCAGATGCTGTGACTTGTCTGCATGACAGTTATGATGAGATTAAAAAAGCACTTGAATTTTTGATCAAGGACATAAGTCAGTCAAAAGAAACTCAAAATGATGCTCAAAATCTCATCACGAAAATGAACACTTTTGAGATTGTTTTTCTGACAATTTTCTGGAATGATATTCTTTGTCATTTTAATGAAACATCGAAGATTTTACAGAAAATTTAAACCTGGATGTTGCAGTTCGGATTCTAAAGTCATTGTTGCATTTCATTAAAGATTTGAGGAGTCAATTTGAGAATTACCAGGAAAAAGCCAAAATCTTGCTTCCAAACACTGACTACAGAGATTCTTCAAAATGAACAAAAAAAAGAAGCCGACGTATGGCCTTCTTTGATGGTGGGGCTGAAGAATTGGAATTTCAGGGAAGTTATAAATTTAAAATTGAAACATACCTTCCTGTTATTGATTCACTAACATCAAATTTAGAAAAAAGAACATCAGCATATGAGAAGATCAATGACAATTTCGGATTTCTAGTAAACATTCAAACAATTGCCAATGTTGAACTAAAAGACCATTGTTCAAACCTAGCACAAATTTATAAAAAGGACATAAATGAAAATGAACTTTTTTTTGAGTGCCAGCAATTTAAATATTACATTTCAAAAGATGAACATTCATTTACAAAATTTTACTCAACATTAAAAAGAGACCACTTGGAATCAACTTTTCCAAATATTGAAATTTCCCTTAGAATTTTTCTGTCAATGATGGTCTCAAATTGCACTGGCGAGCGATCATTTTCAAAACTAAAACTTATAAAAAATGAACTCCGCTCAACCATGCTGCAAGAAAGATTGAACTGTTTGTCATTAATGTCAATTGAATCAGATGTTCTTTTAACCATTGATTTTGATGATATTATTAAAGAATTTTCAAGAAAAAAATCACGTAAACGTCACATGTAAATTTTATCATTGCTTTAATAAATGTTTCCTATTTTAGTATTTGATTAATTTTTTTACTAAGGAAAAAGGGGGCCCCCAAATTAAGTCTAGCCTAGGGCCCCCGATGGCCTTAAGACGGCCCTGATAATAATCAGTTCAGAATACATTACATATTAAATGACTATAAAAGCATAAACCAATGCATGCAAGCAAATATTTATATAGTAATTGTTACAATATTATAATTCAATATTTTATTCAAAACCTTTGTATAATATTCACTGGTAAATATATTGTTATTGTTGTTGTTGTTAAAACCTTTCATACATAACTTAAAATTTAAAAATAAGCCGTAAAAAAACTGGCCTCTTAATTTTTTACGGAAAATGCAACAAATCAGGCCGTAATTACAGTAGGCCATGGTTCAACAAGGTATCCAATTTTTCAGTTATGTGAATAATTTTACGTTTACGACAAATATACTTTTTGCATATATTTATTTAGTTAAAAATCATTAAGTATACCAACCTTGGACACAATCCAGTAGGATATCGATCATTAGCAATGTTATAATTCGAAAAATAGCTCTAAAATTTAGAAATTATTTGGCTTTGGCTGTTTATTTTCATATGACATTTGCGACCACAAAAAAGACATACTTTTTCTATGTTCTTTTGATGATATAAAATAGTCTGAGGATGTGATTTACCAATTCTTAACATTTTTTCAAACAAAATTTGTGCTATGATTGTCTTTTGCAATTAAATTTGTGGCAGAAAAAAAGGCGGATTAAAGATGGTCGTAAAAGACAAAAAAAGCGCGAAAAAAAGGCGCGAAAAAATCTTAAAAACGCCACAATTACTTAATAGGAGTTTTCTGATTTGGTGGACTGTCTAAATAGTGATCAATAAAATATGCTCTTTCAGAAAACGTTGAAATTAATTTGGACACAATTCAGAAAACCTAAATTTAGTTAAGGCTAACCGTGCAATGACGTGTTAAAATTTGAACGACTTCATAAAATAGTTCTTATCGCAGGGTTTTTATTAAAACTAAAAATGAAAGTAATGGTTA
Organism: Hydra vulgaris; assembly: GCF_038396675.1. Taxonomy (NCBI): domain Eukaryota; kingdom Metazoa; phylum Cnidaria; class Hydrozoa; order Anthoathecata; family Hydridae; genus Hydra; species Hydra vulgaris. The sequence continues at coordinate 17,977,468 of NC_088928.1, forward strand.
TTAAATACCCTAAACACATTAAAAGTTATAAATTATAACATTTAATAAGTTATAAAAATAAACCTTGTGAAAAGCATTAGTATTGAAAACGCGACATAAGTGGTGAATTTTAAATAACTTGGTTTGGCTTTTCCAAATTATTTCAACTTTTTAGTGCTGTACAACAGGTCCGAGACAAATTTATTATAAACCTTATTACACTAATATTATAATAACTTTTTTGTTGGATAAGGAAACAATATCTAAAATATTGTGAAGTATAAACTGCAATGGCCATTTAGACCGATAGTGTTCCAATGTAATCTTGATTTAGACATGCGTAATGCATATATTAGATTATGAGAATCAATTCATTTGCTAACGCACTGCCAACCATAATGCTACGCTTGACTAACGTAAATCATAACGCTACGTTGGTGTTGACCCAACTTTGTATTATGATTGAAGTATTGTAGATATTATTCTAGTAACACTTGTACTTTAATACTAATAGTGTTATAACATGCAGCATAGATCCAGATATCACAGCATAGATCCAGGTATCACAGCATAGATCCAGGTATCACAGCATAGATCCAGGTATCACAGCATAGATCCAGGTATCATATTCAAGCAGTCAATCATATGCTAAAGCATATGATATTGTATAAATTTTCAAATATTAATGCCAAAATGTCAGATTCTTGCATGAAAAAAATGTTGTATAAAATGACGAAAATAATACATTTGCTGTTGTTTATGAATACATTTCTATTTATTCTTAGGTAAATTTTCTAGATAACTGTTTGTTATATTTTCCATTGGTGTTTATAAGATTTAGGTAATACTTTTTATAAAGTAACTTTTTCAACAAAAATGTTTTCTATTTTATCTTCTTTGTACCACTGGCTATTTTACCTTGAATAACCTTAAAAAAATATTTTTCAAGGATGAAAATTTTATCATTTTCAAATATATTGCAAAAAAGTAGACATTTGAAGACATAATACTACTAAAGATCAATATTTTTTTCATAATTTTTTACATCTATGATTTTCCATGTTTTAATTGAAAAATTCTTCAATTAAAACATGGAAAATAAAAAATGATGTGAAAAAATGTTTAACCTCCTATATATAGGTATTTAAACAAAGTTATTAACTGTTGTATATTAAAATCAAAGTTTTAACAAATTAAAATATCTTTTAACTTTTAAAATTATTAGATTGAAAAAAGTTTAATTAAATCACAAGAATTTTCAGTTTGATATACATAAAGTCGAAATGTTAAAAAAACCTTGAGAATTTTTTACAGAAAATAACAAAACTGACTATTCCCTTTCATGATTGGAATGTAAACTGTGTAAAGATGCTTTATTTTTAATATTTGTGAACCAGCAGTTAGTAAAACCTCCAAATATGAAGGTTTCAGTTACTATTTTCTCTACAAAATATTTAACTAGGATACCTACGAAACTACGTTTTGTAAATCTTTCAACTGTTTTAAGCTTTACAGGGACCTTAGAGCATTTTACGAATAAAATTTGCAACTTTATTCGAAAATACTGACAAATGACATCCAAAAATTTGCAAATTTATTCGAAAATACTGACAAATGTAGGAATGACAAATGTAGGAATGACAAATAACATCCAAAAATAAAGTTTTAAAATTGAAGTTTTCGTCGTCAAAATTGCAATTTTTAAAAACATTAAAAAAAAATACAAAAGTTAAAAAATAAAAAATTCTTTTTTGTAAAGTATTTTGGAAAAAAATTTACAATAGAATTCAAGAATGTGAACTGACAATAACAACATTTAAACCCCACATCGTACTCTTAAACATTGATAACAATACTTTATAAAAAACTTTAACAACAGTGTAATTATTCCCACACAATGGCCAAAAAGTAGGAGCACAATATCCTTTACCAAAGAGCGGAAAGGCTCGTTTCCACTGTTTATAACTTTCGATTTCTCAACTTTTATATAAAACACAGAAGTACATTTAAAAAAGTTTATAACCAGGGTATTACTTAAAAAATAATAATCAGGTTATAATTTCAAATGTAAAAACCAATAACACATGTGTGTTATTAAATATAATAAAACATGTGTGTTATTAGTTTTTTTACAATTAGTTAAACACGTAAAAACTAAACTTGATTATAAACAATATTTTACTATTTATCTTATAGAATTATCTTATAGACTTATTAATGATTAACGCCTCAGGGGCCGTCCTTACCCAGGAAAAAAAGTTTTATAGAATTTCTATAAACTTTTGCTGATGAGCAAAACAATCATTTGTTGTTTTATATATTTGTTATATATATATAATATTTTCAAAAATAATTATGTTGGTTCCAAAATTTTTACGAATAAACAATTTTTAGGGATCCCTACTCATGATCCACTTAAATACTTGGGCACCCTTTTTTCTTAAAAACACAGGTTTTAAAAAAGTAGCAAAAGTGCTCATATTACCCAGACCACTTGGTAAAATAAGCACCTTATATTAGCTCAAAAAAATAGCATTAAGTAAAAAAATACCAACCTTAGATTAGAACTATTTTATCACCACATATAATCGATTCAAATAATATAAAGCAACTTTAACTTTACTGCTCACATCTAAGTAATCTTTAAGTATGCTCATGTTGCCCTAATCTACCCTGTAATCTTTAAGTATGCTCATATTGCCCTAATCTACCCTGTACTCTTTTAATAAGAAGTACTTTTCGTTAAATAAATTTTTTAAGTAAAACTAAGATATGAGCTGCAAAAGAAAGAAAATCCCTTTAAATCCTCCAGTCCAAGAGAAGGAAGATTTAAAGGGATACATAAGAGGAAGGCTATCGAAATGATTGTCCTCCCCCCCTCCCCTCTACCTCCTCAAATATATATATATATACTTTTTTTTGTTGAGATATTGTTAATATCTCAACATTATTTCATGCTACTTTAAAACAGCCTCCCAAACTTACTTTTTTAAACAATGTGCTCAATATTATTGAACACATTGTTTAAAAATGTAAGTTTGGGAGGCTGTTTCAAAGTAGCATGAAATTCGGATAAAATTGTGTAGTGCAAATTCTACTTTTTGGGCTTGCCTGCTTAAAAAATCATTACACCTGTAAATGGTCCAAATCCGCCTTTGCTCCAGCCCCCCCTCCTTATTTTTTTATTTGCCTTGTAGGGGTAGTTGCGTCATTTACATGGAGTTAGGCGCTCTTTTTTTGACAGGGTAAATTAAAAACTTGCGTCCGCCCCTGATAACTTTGCTATTAACAAAATTTTTCTACGAAATTTAAAATCTGCCAATAAATTTAAATTTAGTTTTAGATAGTAAAGTTGAAAATTTTACTAAATCAGTGCCCTCACGTTTGGGCAGAGGGGCAAACGTTTTAGGGGTTTTTTTGTTCCCAGGCCATTTCCCTTACTGAACCAAGGACGTATAAATAAGATGGACGGAACACACACACACATATATTAATTATACATATAAACTTAAATTAAAAGGTTTCTCTTGAGATATTTAGTAAAAATTTTGTCTGGAATGTAAAGGAATTGTCAGGAATACTTGAAAAGTTATATGAAGAGATATCGTTCTGCTAAAGCAGTATCGCATATCTTCAATACAGTTACAATACTTTTTTGTACTAAAAGAGTTACTAAAACTTTATCATAAAAATATTTATTACTATTTTTAAATTAATTTATTTAGTTTTATAAAGCCCCAAATTAATATGATTCAAATATACGTTAAATCCTATCATTTCATACCTTGTTTATTTTATTATGTTGATTATTATTTTATTGACGTTTCTGTTATGCTATTACCTTTTTTTGTTCTGTTTTAGAAAATTTAAAAAGATAAATTAAAATTTTGAGCCAACACTGACATTTTATTGTTGCTAAACGTTAAATTTAGTTATAAGGATTGCAGTTCTTCTATCTGTGTTTTGTTATTTATTCAATAAGTATTTGATTTAAATTAAATATGATTATAATTTGATATTTTATTACGAGATATATGTCTTTATATATGAATATATATATGAATCTTTTTAGTTTTAAACGATATTTATATACACTAATTATTTTTAAATTAAAAAAGAATCTAGACTACAATGCACAAAATTATTTTTACCTTAATGCAAAAAAATAATAAATGCACAATCTTGTATAAAAAATTAAAGCAATGTATATATGTATATATATATATATATATATATATATATATATATATATATATATATATATATATATATATATATATATATACATATATATATTCACGTACTTTTAAAAAGTGGTAAAACACTTTACACAATGAAATATGGAAAAACATCATCATTTTTTTTCAACTACTTTCAAAAGAAATTTATTTATTTTTTCTATTCTGTTATTTTTTTAAAGAAAGAATATTTATATAAATACAGAGAAATATAAAATATACTGAAATATAGGCAGATCATTACTACTAATAAACCCTAGGCTGTAACAAAGGGCTCCAAATGTGGCCTTGGCAATGCACACCAAAAGTACAAACAGGGACACCGTACATGCACAACATGGCACTGTTAATTCTTTGATATTTTTCAGCTGTTTTCAGTCTTCTACAAGATAGTAGCCAGATGCGTTTAACATCTGCCCAAGATGAGAATTTTTTCGAGACACCACCTCCAGCCTTTACTAAACCAAGTGCCCCAAAGCAGGGGGTGTTTTAAATTGGAGTTGGCTTCTCCTAGCCTTTGCCTAAAACGCTTATTCTACCAGGCAGCAGGACATGAAGCAGATTGTAATGGGTTACATGTTACCAGTAGAAGGATAACCTGACCTGACAGTTGTCTTGACAATTGGCCTGACAGTTGACCAAACAGTTGACCTGACAGACTTGACAACCTGACCTGACAGTTGACACGATACCTTGACTTGACACAAATTAATAAAGAGTATCAATATCACAAAAATATTTATTTTGTTGTTTATTATATTCAATATAAACTGAATTAAAAAAAAAGGTATACAAAAAGTTGCTGTCTAAAAGTACTAATAAGTCCTGCTACATAGTAAATTTAAAAATATATATATATATATATATATATATATTTATATATATATATATATATATATATATATATATATATATATATATATATATATATATATATATATATATATATATATATATATATATAGCTTTTAACACAGTTTGGCATGCTGGTCTTCCCCATGACGTTTCATATTAAGTATCTGGGAAAGTTTTTGAAGTTAAAAATTATTAAAGTCATCCTCGAAGGCCAGCAGTCTTATTTATTTCCAGTAACTTCTGGGGTACCTCAAGGTTCTATTCTTAGTCCTATTTTGTTATTTTATCTACATTAATGATCTTCCCGACAACCTTACATTTAAAGTAGCTCTTTTTGCTGATGATTCAACTTTTTACTCCTGTCTTGAAAAAAAGTGTTTTCTTTTTGATCGCTTAGTACAGGCAGCCGATCTTGAATCTGATTTCACTTCTGTAACAGTTCAATAATGCATTGTAAACATAGTTGCAACCGCTCTATCTGCTAAGCTTGAGCCTCTTTCCCATAGTCGTAAAGTTGCATCTCTCTATCTTTTCTACAAACTCTATCATTGTTGCTGCTCAAAGGACTTATCATCTCTAGTTCCATCAACAAACTCATTTTCACTTGACTTGTCATTCAGCTAAGTCTCATTCATTTACTGTATCTGTCCCTGCATGCTATAAAAACTTTTATTTATCTTGTTCTTTTACCTGCATTTTAACCCTTCAGAACACTCTTTCATCTTCAGTTTTCTTGATTCGTACAACCTACTACTCTTTAAGTCTTCTGTCAATCGTTTCCTAGCTCTATAACTCTATTCTTTTTTTCCTATTAAATCTCAACTTAATAGTGGTTTATTGCAGTCTTGTTGGGAGTGAATCAGAATAAATAAATATATATATATGTGTATATATATATATATACATATATATATTATATATATATATATATATATATATATATATATATATATATATATATATATATATATATAAATATATATATATATATTTATATATATATATTTATATATATATATATATGTATATATATATATATCAATCTTTAAATCTAATAAAATATAATAAATGTAAATAAACAATGTTTATTGTGTCAATATATAACACTAAAACCAATAAAGATAAAATTGAGGAAGATAAAATTATCTAAGAAGATTTTATACAGGACTGCTTCAACCGTGTTAATCTTCAAGCATAACAAAAAAAAAGTAGTTTCAGAATTATTTGTATCATTTAAATCAGAAGTTAAAATATGAACTAAGATATTGTCATTAAAATTAAATTTAGTAGCATAAATAATGAATTTTTGAATATTTCCCAAAAAAAACTAAAAAACGGACCCCTGCGTTTTTTTTCCAAAAAACGACCAAAAAACCAAAAAAAAAAGAACCGAAAAAAAGTGCCACACCTCTACTTCTGAGTTAAATAAAAATAAAAATGTAAGGATGTGTTTAATATGTTGTGGAGTTGTTAAGTCAAGAATTATTTACCTTTGCGGGGATGTTCAAGTTGTGAAAAAGTTAATGAAGCATATGCATTTGGATCAGCAAGTGCAGAACGTGTTGCTTCAAGTATCCTAAAAACTAAAATGCAAAACCAAAATATTTTTAGAGGTGAAAATATTAGAAGCTGGAAAACCAAAATCAAAGATGGCTAAATATAAAATATAATTAATCCAAGAGTTTTATCTTGGCAAAGAATAGGACATAATTATAGAAAGTTTAGTTCCATTATCTGAGTTGCATATATTAATTGGAATAGTTACAACTTTTGGAAAGCTTTTATCAAAACTATGGCCTGGCTTTGAGCAATGATTAAACTCAAACTATATATTTTTTAGAGGCTACCATGGCATTGGGTTTGATGGCAATAATACCAACCAACTTTTTAAGTTAGATGTTCTTGCTTGTGATATTGCTGGTCAAGGAAAACTTGATTTATTTCCAGTTATTGAATGTTTAAGAAAGTTTGAGGCAGTAAAGCAAGCTACCTTTGGAGAAAAATTTATTGGTCATATGGAATCTGCTATTATGGAATCAAGACGGCTTATGCTAGTTTAATAGAATGTATTAATCATTATTTTGAAAATATTTCTTTAAATATAACACAGAAAGTTCATATTGCAAGTAACCATTTTTGTACCATTTCTAAAAAGTACTAATACTGATAATGGACTAGGAATTTACTCAGAAAAACCAAGTGAGTCTGTTCTTCATGAGTATAAAAAAACATGGTCTAAGTATAAGAGACGACAAAACCACTCTGATTATGCTAAACGATTGAACTCAAGTGTTGTCGAATTTTTAACATTAAATAAATAGTTAACATGTTTATGATTTAAGGTAATATTTTGTTGACCCACAATAGTGTCAAAAAGTGTTGCTTTTAAGTATTTTAATAGCATGTAAGATTAAGTATTGATAAAATTTAATACTATTTATGTAATTCTAAAACTTAGTCAAGATATTTGTTCGCATTAAACCCATTTATTATATTTTGTTATTGTTTTTAACCTCAACTTTTTTGCTATGTTATCTGTTTGAGAATATATGTTCAAACACTTTTTAATGCATTTATAATATAAGTATACACAAGTATAGAGTAAAATTATGTTAAGGCATGTAATAAATTTTATTTTTTTCCAAAATTGTGAGAAATACATGAACTTCAATAATATTACCCATGTACCACCCCTCTCCTTTTAATCAAAAGTCAAAATGTGTAAAATTTTTATTTTAACCATTTCTATGGAGGTTCTCAATACCCTTACTTAATTTAACTACTGTTTTATTTCTTAACAGCAAAAATAAATTGGGTGTGGGGAGACTTCAAATCTGGCGGTCACTGTGGTGCACAGTGAAAAAGTAGAAAATAAAATATAGCATTAACATTTGCTCAAAAATATTATCTTTTTTGTACTTAAAAGTAGAAAATAAACTTTTAAATTTAAATTTGATAGTTCAGTAAACTAAAGATTGACAGGTATGTTCCTTTATAAACCTTGCGCAGACCTGTCAATCTTTAGAACTATTAAAATAAAAAGTTTATTTTCTACTTTTTCTGAGCAAACGTTTTTGGTATACTTTATTTCGAAACTAATCAACTTATCGAAGTTCTTCTTTTTTTTTCGAAATTTAATTAGCTTTGTAAAACTTATTTTTTTTCGAAAATAATTTAGCAAATCGAAATTGTTTTTTTATTTTTCGAAACTAATTTTACTTTTCGTAAATCATTTTTTTTTTTCTAAATTTTATTAACGTTTCGAAATTCAATTAAATTTCGAAATTAATTTTAGTATTTCGAAATTTTTTTTTTTGAAATTTCTTTGACTTTTCAAACTTAAATTTCAATTTTTGAAATTATTTTTGCTATTCGATAGTTTTCAAAAGTTTTTACAAAATCCGAAAAAAAATTTTTGTATCGATTACGTTTTATTCGAAAATTTTCGAAAATTGTGTTTTCGAAAATGGACCCTAGTTTTTATATTTAAAGTTTTGAATAACGATGCTTAGTTAAAGCCCATTTTTATTTTAAATTTGTGTAACGTAAGTTAAACTATATGCATTTACTAAAGTTCTAGCGCTTTTTCGTTAACAAAATATATTACGTCATTATGTGATTCTTATTTCGTCGCGTTGGTTCGACCATAGTCATAAAAAATAGATAGTCTGGTCACTCGGGCCGTATTACGTGATTTTTCTAGTATTCGCTAAAAACACTTGAAAATTGTCGAACGACCAGCAGCAGAGTACACAAAGTACTGAAAAAGAAAAAGAGTTCAGTTGTGAATTTGATATCCCAGCAAGCACACAACGTTGAAACAACGTTGAAATAACGTTGATCAACGTTATTTCAACGTTGTTTCAACGTTGTGTGCTTGCTGGGATTAAAACATTTTTTTCTGTGGAGAATGATCTTCTCTTTGCAGACGAAAATTTTAATAAAGATTTAGACGCCTTGGTGTTGGAGTTGTCTAGTGCACCTGTTGAAAGCACATTTTCTCGCACAATTTGCTCTAAGAAGTGCATATCTCAAAGAGGCCTTACAAGGCATGCAAGTTCAAAATATCAAAGTATTCCTTTTGGATCTTTTTTGTTTTATTATTATTGATATTTTGTTCTTTCTTTAAATGTTTTAAAATAATAGTCATTTTACAATTTTAATAATTTCAATAATATAATAGAATGATTACAAGATTAATTAAGTTTGTAAGAGGAAGAACGCGGGATATAGTTGAAGACCTTAAGGTCTTGTCGTCAAGAACCGTTTTGCTTTTCAACTACATCGTTACATTTATTGTGTTAAATATATATATATTCTCGTCGAAAGTAAAAATAAATAAACGTAATGAATATATAATATTTATATATGTAAGTACTAAGAATTGAATTTTAAAAATTTTACTTTATAAAAATTAAAAATATAAGATTATGTTATCGATAGATAAAATTATCTATTTAAGTTTTTTTTTGAATATGTTGTAATTCCACTATTGAGTAAAATAAAAATATTTTAAAACTATTTTGTTCCATAAAAAAGCTCCTCGATAAGAGATACAAGATCTGCCAAAGTTTGTATGCGAAAAAGGTTGTTGGATAAAGTTTTCATTTCAAAGATACTTTTTTTTTTTTATGTGAATATAAGTTATATAAAAAGGATAAGGTGAAGTGTTAGCTTTACATTTATACATAAAGCAAAGATTATTATATACATTAAGTTGATATACATTAAGAATATTCATTTTAAGTAAAAGAGGCCTGGCATACATGACGATAAAAAGGTTCTATTATACTTTTATTTACACCACCCCATGCAGGATAAGCATAATTAATATGGCAATTAATAAATGAGTAATATAATTTAACATTACAAAATCCTAAACCATCTATTCTTCTCAACGAATTTAAAAGTCTGCTCGCTTAAATCATTACTACCTTTGATTGACAACGAATACTATCCTGATTTGTATATAAATGAGTTAAGAACTAATCATGCAATGCTATTAGAAAATTCACAACAAATCCTATCTCTATTAAAGGCAACAATAGCTAGTTTTGTTGTTTCATTAAGATCAGAACTGGGTATTTTTATTGTGGTACTACCACTAAAAAGATTGCCATCCAAGGTTAAGGAGCTCCTACCTCGGCCAGGTCACCCTACTATAAATTATAGGTATTAATTACTATAATTTATAGATATAAGTTATATATATATATATATATATATATATATATATATATATATATATATATACATATATATATATATATATATATATATATATATATATATATATATATATATATATATATATATATATATATATATATATATACTCTCACATGCTTAATACATGTGGAGAATGTTTAGTAATTATTTTAAAATGTCATTCTCCTCAAACTCATGAAAATTAAAACTTTAAATGAAAGTATGACTAAAAGCATCAAAACCAGAAAACATTCAAAAAACTATTAAGAATTTATATTAAAAAATATTTTATATATGAAGAAAAATAGTCCTCTCTTGTATTAACCATTTGAGATAAAGGTTTTTGATAAGATTTCTTACTTTACAGATAATGTAAATTTCTAAGAACAGGCATTGAACCACTGATCAATTGATTCTAATGCAAACGATCTAACCTCTACACATATAAGGGCACCCCCATCCACCCAGTAAGAGGAAAGGACAGCAAATTTAGGGAGCTTTGTTCAAATTTTAGAGGTCCCTATGCCAAAATTGAAGAACTACTAATCTAATACCTAATAATGAAATGTTTTCTAAAACTATGGTGTTCTAATGACAGGTTTTTGGAAAAACACATTTTTTATATACCTAGTGGTACCTATGAAAAATAGAAGAGCTTTAAGAAAGTCACCCAGTATCACCCCTGATTACGCGCCAGGTCCCAAATACAATTTCATTGTTATCAGAGGTTCTATGAAAAGTCCTAATACTAAAATGATATCCTTATTAAAGGTTCTATAAATAGCATCGTAGGTGCTTGTTAACATTGTTACAAAAGTAAAACAAACAAAAAAAGTTGTCTGCAAAAAACTTTATTATTTATTATTTTAACAATGAACTTCTCAATTAACTGATATGCCATTTAACGTTTTTAAAAAGATTTGTGGATATGACAATAGCCGTTTTTAGGCAAATTCATTTATTTGTTTTCAGCAGTACAAGGAGAGATAAGAGAGTTTTTTTTTTATCAAATTAATTGAAAAGTCAACTTTTTTTATTAACAAATTTTTCAGAGCCCATTTTCTGCATGGTGTAATACTCTCCTCCATTAACATTTTGTTTGATTCATTAAGGTTCAGAAAGTTACCTGCAACTGGGTGAAATATATGTTGGTTTCGAATAGTATTATTATTGAATCCAAAATCAAATAAGAAATAATTATCTTTTCTTCTACCAATTAACCGTTGTTGTCCGGAGTAATTTTCTAAAGGATCCTGACAAAACCTTTCAGTTAATACATAACTTACATTGTTATTAATCAAAAACGTGACGAGTTCAATAACAGAGTTAACTGTAATCTTTATACCTTCAAGGGTTTGCCAAGTAATAAAGATGCCAAGTAATAAAGATTTCTATCACTTTTTAAAAAATTTCCGGGTCTTTAATCAATAAAAAAAGCCAATCAGAAAGGTATTTAAAAAGAATTTCTTTTAGCCATGTAATTCGAACATCATTAGTATCAGAAAATGGTTTCAAAAACGAATTAAGTTTTAATATATAATCATTTGTATTACGAACATTTAAGCAATCAAAAAAACCATTAAAATATCTTCCAGCAGTATCAGATGGTGCATAGATTTCTAATGCAGTACTACATGAATTATTTAAAACTTGTGCAGCTAAACGAACATTCATAGCTGAAAATGGAGTTATTTTGATGTGCTTAACGGTTAGCTTTGGACATGCATGCAATTGACATTTTAAATCTTCTTAAAACAAATCAGCTATATGAGACCATAAAGTATGTTGATCCTGATTCCACATATAAAGATTGCTTTTACCAGCTCCAGAATGAGAAAGGCTGTTCCTTGGTGTTTTAATTAAATGAGTGACATCAGAAATAAAATGTATAAACCTTTTATTGTTATCATCAGCAAATAAATTATCAGTACGGTAAGTCACATCAACATAACCATTATTATCTTCTTTCTCAGTCAGATTAAAATGCATTTAAAAAAATTTTCTACTCGATGATGCTCCATTACAAGTAACTGCTACTACTTTTAAACCAACTGAGATTTCAAAAATGCCTAAAACCATTCAAAATAGAGAAAATAATTGTACTGATGTAATATTTGTATAGCAAAGTTTGAAAAACTGTATTTGAAAGAATTTACAATACTTATTATTAAGAAAATTATTACATGAGAAGCAAGTTTGTCTGCCTGTTGTAATGTTGCAAAATTAACAATAGGATCTCCAAAATCAACATAACCAATTAATTCTCCAGAATTTTTGTCCCAAACAAGATTTTCTTGAATTTCCATTTCATCAAGAACTAGGACAATAAACATTTCTTGCGCTGAAAAATCTTCGACTTTATCTTTTAATTCTTTGTTATATATTTTTATTAAATCCTAACTTTTATTAAATCACATAATTTTTATATTTACGCAATTACCTACGACTTTGTAAAACTAAGAAACCAGAATTATTTTTCTCATTTAATCGTACTGCTTCATAAGAAGCTGGTGATTTTGCAGCTGATCCCAAACAGTAACGTATTAATGCTGGATGATAGCGAATTCCTTGTTTTGAGCTTTTTAGATATTTTTGATGCTTTCCAAAATAGACTCATAAATGAAGAAATCTTGCTTTTATCAGCTATTGCCATTATTTGAACTAAATCACTTTCAATACCTTTACTTATAGCTAGTGATGAATTTTCAATCTTCTGCTTCATCAAAGCTAATTCCTTTTTTAAATCTTTATTTTCCCCACGATAACTCGGTAATGTAAGTTTCAGACGATCTGGAGATGAAATTTTAATTGGTGCATTTAATTTAGCAGGGATACAAGCATTGGCAATACTTTTTTTCAAACTCATGATTTCTTTTTTTTCAATGCTTTTGCATTGAGAACAGCATAGCACTAACTCTATCACCATAATACATAACTCAGATCGAAAATACTATGTCTGATTTAAGGGAAACTCAGTCCTAAATGAAAATAAATCAAACTTTTTTGAAACACAATGTTTAATATACAGATTTGACTTTAACGCGAATACATCAGTTATTTAAGAACACAGGCTAAACAAGTAACAACAGAAATAAGATTCGAAGCTGAAATATGTCGCATTGATCTTTTATATTTTGTATATATTAAACGATCACCTGGAATGAGCCGAGAATACACACAAATGGTAAAAGCAATTCTATTATTAACATATCTTTCATATCGAGGACATAAATGGATTTTGTCGTAAAGTTTAAGTTCTGCCAGTTCTCACACTCACTGTCCTGTCACAAATCTTTAACTTGCTAATAAGATTTAGGAACTTTTTGTATGATTTATATATAGGTTTAAAAGTAATACTATTTGAAATCTGTAGTTTAGTAAATTTAATAGTCTATAATTAACTCTAAGCCAAAATACAAGACTTTATTCTTCATATAATAATATGTAAACTAAAATATACAAACAAGTTAGTTTTAGTATACACATAATTAAACTCAACAAGGATAATAGTTGTTATAAGAATCAGCACATTCAACCATACTAAATAAACAAAATAAGTTCAAATTGTTCAAATATAGCCATTTAAATATTTAGGAGGATTCCGGGATCTTCCTGAACAACGATGGACTGATTCATAAATAAAAATTCCATTAGGATTTGTTGGAGAGAGAGTAGAAAAGTTTTGAGATCTTTTCTGATGGAGAGGCTTAGGTGAAGTGATTGTATCAGGTTTATTGGAGTTATCTTTATAGTTATTATTTCCGTCAATATCACTGATTATATCAGCCATTGGTGCAAGACCTCTTGTAGCAAAAATGGTCTCACGTCCATCAAGTATTCTTACATGAGAATATTTACTATTAGCCTCTAAAAGCTCAATCTCTTCAACCAGAGGCTCATATTTGCTGTGTCGAACATGCCTTTTTGCAATACAGGACCCGAAATAGTTAACCATGTAGGAACAGAGTGTCCATTAGAAGAACGTTTACTAAATCGAATAATCGTTCGTGATGTGTAGCGTTAGTAGAAGTGCAAAGTAAGGAACACATTGAATGAAGGACATCGGGTAAAAGATGTTCCCAATTCATGGTTGGTAAATTCTTTGATTTGACAGCAAGCGAATTCATTTTCAAATTATGCCATTGCATCTTTCACACTGACCATTACTCTGAGGATTATAAGGAGTAGTTCTACTCAGGTTGACACCTCGAGAGTTAAGAAAATTGCGGAACTCTGTAGACATGAACCAAGTGCCTCGATCTGAATAAATATAAGCTGGGATACCAAATAAAGTGAAAATTTGAGTTAAACATTTAATCACGGTTGAAGTAGAAATATCATGACAAGGAAATACAAAGGGAAATCTTGAAAGCTCATCAACAACTGTTAAAAAATATTTGTTGCTAGATGAAGACGGAATAGGTCCTTTAAAATCCATGCTTAGTCGCTCAAAAGGTTGGTTAGATTAAGGTGCGGTTAAAATTGCTTACAAAGTATTTATGTTTTAATTCAGCACAATTTTAACACGAAATAGTTTTTTTTACATCACCAATTAAAAAAGATAGGTTTTTTAATTTTATAAAATGATACATTCTGGTGATTCCAGGGTAGCAAAGAGATTCGTGTAGTTCCTTAAGAGAGGGTCCGTTTATAGTCATAGAGCAACAAGGTCTAGAGAAGGCATCAGCAACAAAATTTTTACGTCCAAGGTGATAAACTATATCATAGCTGTACAAAGAAAGCTCTATCCTCCATCTCAGAATCTATTCATTCCTAATTTTTCAACTCTTTTTTTTGTCAAACAAGAAAGAGACAGAGCGCTCGTCGGTGACTAGAGTAAAATGCCAACCAACAAGGTAGTGTTTCTATTTTCGAAGTGATTCGAAAATAGCATAAACTTCCTTCTTTACAGAAAAATGTTTTTTTTCAGTAGGTGAAAGTTTGAGAAAAAAGAATGCAACAGGTCTTCCAGCCTATTAAAGGAAAGGAGCTATGGCAAAATCGGAGGCATCTGTTTCCATCTCAAATGGTATACTTTCATCATTAGCTTGTAGAGCTGATTGAGAGAATAGTTCTTTCATTTCTTCAAAATATGAAACAACTTCAGTTGACAGTGGGAAGGTAGAAGTTAGAGATAAAGGATGAATTTTGTCACAAAAATGTTTGATATATTGGAAATAGTATGAGAACATACCGAGGAATCGATGGAGAGAAGCACTATCAGTCAGAGCAGGCATTTCAATAAATAGCTTTAAGCAATCTGGATCAGGGGAAAAGGAGCCACTTTTTATAATAAAACCTAGGAAGGTTATACACGAAGTAGACATAAATAGATATAATTAAATAAATAGTAGTAGGAAGTCGACGATATAGACTTTTCATCATTGAACTTAAACATTGCTTTCTTAGAAGTTTCAAGAAATTTTTCTAAATTTAAATCATGTTTATTTTTAGATGCACCACATACAAGCAAGTTATCTAGATATACAAAGTTGTTTTATAATTTGTTTTGACAAGTATTATACTGCCTTTGAGTCCTATGGACATTTTTCCAATTTAAAAGGAACTCTTTTAAATTGGAAAAATGTCCATAGGACTCAAAGGCAGTATAATACTTGTCACTTTCTAGAAGAGGTATTTGGTGATAAGCACTTTTTAAATCAAATGTGCTAAATAATCTATATTTTGCAACCGAGTTAACTAATTCATTGATGTTAGGTAAAGGATAAGCATCAAGTAGTGTAAAGCGATTTATTGTTTGTGAGTAATCAATGACCATACGTTTCTTATGTCTCTCATTCCTGGTAACAACTATTTGTGATTGCCATAGAGAGTTACTAGGTTCAATTATACCTAGTTTTAAAAGTTTTTTAGTTTTTTACTCAATGAATATTTTGTCCTCTGAGTTATATTGTCTAAAAAGTGAAGCAATTGGTCTACTTTCTGGAGAGAAAAAAGGGAAAAGAGTGCTAGCTTTCATTGTAATACTATTTAGAGAATTTTTAAAGAATCTTTTTCACCACCATAATTGATATAAAGACTTTTGTGCAACTGTAGGAAATCTCTACCAAGTATGGTTTGTTCGCAAGAGTTGGTTATAACTAAAAATTTAATATTAGAGTACTTCATATCAAATAAAGTGAAGTTAGTTGAAACTTTGCCTATATCTTAACATGATAAGGAAGGATCAGCCATAGAGACTCTTTTATCAGAAGGAAGTTTATTAAGTTTATAAGAGTCACATAATGATTTGCTTGTATATGTATTAGAACTTCCAGTGTCAAGAAGAGCTCTTACCTTACCCTAGCAATAAATACATAAACAATGGAGTTGAGTGAGTTGATAGAGAACAAGTAATCGAGGCTAAAGAGGAAGTTAGCAGCAGCAGACGTGACAGAAGTTCTTTGATGATTTTCATACTTTCTTGAAATGTCCTTTCTTACCACAATTGTTACATTATGCGTCTCTGGCAGGACATGATTGTCGAGGGTGATGTTTACTTCCACAAAAATAACAAAGTCCACTGGACTTAGTAGAAACTAAAGCAAGCTCAGTAATACATTCAGAATGTTTATTAATTGTAGCAACATTACTATACTCTGTATAGTAATGTTGAGTAATGGCCTCAGTTAGTTTAAGAATAGAGTTCTAGTAGTCGTTGGCGAATATGATGAGAGCTTAGAAAAATTATAAATGAATCACGAATGTATTCTTCGCAATTTTCTGAAGCAGAAACCTGTATAAAGTTACAATCTTTACTGAGCGTACGTAAGGCCTGCAAAAACTCATCAATAGATTCTCCGGATGATTGTTTACGTGAAGCTAACTGATGTCTGGAGAATAATTCATATTTATGTTTAACAAATAAGTTTTCCTGGATTTCTATAGCGCCATCAAATGCTTTAATGTCAGCAATATAGTCGAACACGGAAGGAGATAAATTGTTAATGAGGACATCTAATTTATCTTCTGTTTGTATAGTTTTCATGAAGTTTGTAAAAGTTCTAAACCAGTGTGACAATTCTTTAGAAGCTGATGCAGAATTAGGATTGCTGTCAAATTGTTCCGGTCTTAGATATTTATCCATTAAAACATGAATAATAAATTGTAGTGTAGTGAAATTAATAGTCTATAATTAACTCTATATCAACCTAGAAGGCTTCTTCATAAAATAATATGTAAACTAAAATATACAAACAGGTTAGTTGTAGTATATACATAATTAAACTCAACAAGGATAATATTAATTATAAGAATTTGCGCAAATCATTGACGCATTTCTTTTAGCAACGATTGAATAGGTTTACTATAACTTTGTATAGGTATTGATGATATAAAACTTTTTTTTGGTAGACACATAGTCGGGAATGCTCCAGGTTTTAGTGAATTTCTGTTATCGTAATGAAGAATCATTTCTGGAAGATAGTGCTTTTCACAAATAAACAGACTCTTACTTTCTATTTGAGCCTTTAAATTTATATCTTGAATACGATCTCTAAGAATAATGATTGTTAGATTTTTTCTCCAAGAAATATTAAAACTATCATTAGATTCAGAAATTTTAAATATTGTAACTCTATTATGCTTTCTAGAAGTACTGCAACCATAAATAGAACAATTAGCAGCACGCATTTAAAGAATTGGATGAAGAAGATGCAATTTAAACAAGTAGTTCATAGAAAAACAATTAACGAAAATAAATTTTGCTTATTCTGCACCGAACTGGACACTAAAAAATGGCTAACAAAGAGTTGATCAAAGGAATACCCCAAGTCGTCGGACTATCTATTTCTTATGACTATAGTTTGACAAGGTTTTAAATGAAACTTTTTATATTAGGAGAATTTAGAAAAAAAATATTTTATTTATTTTTTAATATTAATTAAAATTATTCATATTGTTTTATTTTTATTTTTTTATGTACTCTTATTTTAGTTGGCATATAAATATACATAAATAATACTAAGAATTATATAAACATTTTTATTTAGACATTAAAAGAAAAAGAAAGATTCATTTGCTATTCTCCCAACATATAAAAAAATCAGTTAAAACCTTTCTTATTTTTGTTTTAGTGAAACAAATTGTTTCTAAATGGAATTAAGTAGGGTCATCATAAAGCACGTCACTCTATATTTTTCAATTCTTAACCCCTTCCCTCCTGTCACAAACGATCACATATACCTGAACCTCTATCCCTCTCAAACTGTGATAGCAGTTTATACGTCAAAAATATTTTAATAGAAAAAGATTTAAATTTAAATGTACTTTGCAGCATTTTAAAAATTCAACTTAATGAAAATAAGGCAATACGCATAAACGTAAAAAGTTTATGTAAAAACTTCGACAAACCAAAGGTTTTCTTATAAATGACTCAAGTAAGTATTAACAAAGTTGTGAAAGAAAAATAATTTTTTGAAGTTGCTCTTGGTCTTGCGGAAAAACTGTTTCGATTTGTTAACTCTCATAAATGTTATGAAAAATCACTCAGGAAGAGTGCCACCAGTTTTTTAAAATTTATTTTGTTAATTATTTTTAATGAATGTTCAATACTTAAGTGATGTAACGTAAGTTAAATATACAGTATCAAAAAACCCAGTTTATTTTCCTTAGCCGGTCACCTCTGATAAATTTTTATATATTTTTTAAACTGGTATAGAAATCTAAAGATCTTGTGAAAGTTTCTAATACAAACCGCTGACTGATTCGCAGAAATCTGACATTAAAGTTGAGGCAATTATTTTACCTTGTTTTCCGTGTAACGTAAGTTATTAAGCATTTTCAGTAATAAGTTCGCCCTCTTTGGCCAGACTAAAAACTATTTAGCTTTTTTTATTCTTTAGACTAACAGCTTTCATACAAAATAGCTAAAAGTTAAATTACAGTTAAATAGGCAATAAATATTTGATAAAGTGTAACGTAAAGTTGCACTTTATCAAATTAGCAGCCGTGGCGCAGTGGATAGAGTTCTGGCTCAGAACCCAGAGGTCCTAGGTTCGACGCCAGCTCCAGCCCAACAAGCGACAATGGTATGGAAGGAGGCGTGAACTTCCTGTTAAATGCTCTCCGGCCGTGCTCTGTGATAAGACCGTAAGGACTTTTGGGAGCACCTAAAATATCTACAAAAAAAAAAAAAAAAAAAAAGTTAAAAATGCGCGTGTAAGGTAAGTTAAAAATGGAATTGCCCATAACTTTGTTTGTCAAACGTTAAAGACACGGTTACCCAGCTTTGTATTTATTGCTTTATTATTTTTCTTGTAGACTTGTCTAAAGTCAACAAGTTTTTTAATCGAAAAGAGTTGTATGAAAAAATGAAACTTTTTAAAGGTAAAAAATTTAATGAAAAGTTTTCGTTGTAGGAAGAACAACTTATAGAATTTATGAAATGTCTAAAAGATCAAAAAAGTACCATAACAAGAATTTTAAAATTCTTTAAGAGCGATTTTAAGAAAGATGGGTAGCTGCAAGTTATAAACACGAAAGTTTTATAAAAAACGATAAACAATGGCTAAAATCAAAGATCAAACAGCTTTATTGGTCAAAAAACGTTTGACAGAAACCTGGACGCCAGTCAAGATCATTTATAGAGCATAGTAATTGCAGTAAACGTCGAAAAACTATTGATTTACGCGAGGAGAAATCAGTTGAAGAGTTGACGTTTTAATTAGATTTAGTCAGCGCTTTCAGAAAATACTCATGTTGTAAAATTAATTAAAAAAATTACTGCCACGCCTACCAGAGCAAAGAAATACCAAAAAGAATTTAACTTTGCTTTAAAAAAGTAACATTCAATAAACTAACACCTCAAGAGGCACTGGCACTTAAAAAACCAAATAAGAAATCTTTTGGAAGCAAGGTTGCCCAATAAAATCGGAAAAATAAAACAAAACTTGTTTTTTACAATAGTAGATGGTAAAGTGTGCAACGCTGCAACTGATACTACAACTACTATGAGGTGTTACATTTGTGGAAAAACATCGTAAGTTTGGATAAATTTATTAAAAAAAGCCGTCTCATTTGGACTCTCAATTCTTCATGGAAGAATGCGCTTCTTCGAATCGCTTCTTCATTTAACTTATAAAATACCTTTATAAAAGTAGCAAGCTTGATCAGACGAGAAAAAAAAAGTTTTTAAAGAAGCAAAAAAGAAAATACAAACATCCCCAATACCTAAATATAATAAAGCTAAAGCAAGAGTGGGAATACCAATGATGACAATACATCAAGAAGATTTTTTTCACACCCAGAATTATCTTCACAAATAACTGGTGTTAACTTTATTTGTTAACTGGATTTGATGAAACGTTTACACGTTATTCTTGAAGTCATTTCCAGTGAAAATAAAATTGATGCTGTTAAGTTTGATGGTATTTCTCACGAAACTGCTAAAATGTATATCCACCTTATGGTTGTCATACAAATAGATGGTTGGAGACATGGGATAGCATGTCTCCAACCATCCATCAAAACTTTATTAAAAGGAAAAATTGCCAAAAATATGTTGACATAATTAATGTACTTATATACTTTTTAAGTTTATCCTGCAATTAAGCGGCCTAAATTAGTTTAATCTAGGCCTGCAGGAATACCTTTTTTAAAAAATAACCCACAAATCTCGTTCAATTTAAGCTGTTTCCTAATTAAATATCAGAATCCTACTGCCTCTCACATTTTCGTCAAACCAAATAGTTAATTTCAAACGCACGCAAAATAGTTAATTTCAAGGGTACGCGTGCATTTTGCCGTTCTAAGTAATCGTAAAATTTAATAACTTTTTTATTTGGCTATATCGGTGCCGCACTTAAATTCATAGCTAAAATAGTTTTTTTTATTTTGTTGACTATAATTTTTTCCCTCGTAAGACAAATTTTTTTGCTTAAAAATTTTACTTATAATGTATTTAAATCATTTTCGCCGGGGCTCTTTTAAGTGCGGAGCTTCTACGCAGTAACCAGGTAGGCCCATCTTAAGGCGGTACTGAACAGGAGACGTATTGGTTTTAGATTTGTACATAAAACAAAATAAATTAAAAATATTCAGCTGATAAATTTGTTTTCATATCAAAAATAGATTTAAAAATAAAAAAGAGTTAGCAAATCTAGCTAGCTTTAATACCAGCTAGTTTAGCTCAATCTTTTAGTTTCGCTGATGCCCCAATTACTTTGAATGTTTACTATGCTTTTTACAGAGATGTAAACTTTTTACACCATCAGAGACTGTTAGTGCTGAAAAACTGTTGATAGAACTTTGTTCTCACAGGTCAGCGTTTTCGTTATCGATTTTCCTCCTTAATGTACTTTAAAGAAAATAGCGCTTAAGAGCGACTTTCTGTAAGAATCAGACAGAGCTCAATAGTGACCCTCTCCAAAATTGCTAATTTTTTAATATGTTGTTGCTATTCATATTAGAAACTCAATTCCAATATTTTTTCAAAAAATATTAATTGGTTCTCTAGATATTAGATGTCAAACTTTGAGTAAATTTTTCGAAATATTGACCAAATGGTGTTGAAGACATATTTAAATTTGAAAAAACAAAAACAAAGTAAATACTTTACAATGAGTATTTTACTTGATTATTGTTTATTGGCTAGTTCAGACCAAAAATTATTAAATTGGTACAGAAAATTTTTTCCTTTACTAAATATCATGCTCCAAAATATGCAAAAAACAATTTTTTTTGTCATTTTTGATCTTCGTTTTCATTCGAAGTCGCGAATATCCCATAATTTTTTTTTGTTATTATAAATCTTTACCTAGTTAAGTACCTAAAAGTATAAAAACACCTATGGGGGAGTAAAATCTTATCCGCAAAATCCAACTCAAAAACGAAATTCTAATCCTTTGACGAATTGATTGTGACACGATTATGGTTAAAGCCCTGGGCTTACAAAAATTATATTAAACGTAACGTAAACATTTTTCCATTATTTATCAGGTAGAAGAAGAATAGTTGTGAGGCATATTTGAGAGTTAATAAAAAAAGTTGTTTTACAATAATTTTCTTTTTATAAAACTTTTTAATAACTTTCTTATAAAATTTTTTTTTAGCTCTTTTTTTTTCATTAGTTCATTAGCATTTTAAAAATCATTTGTTGCTAAGAAAGAACCACCGTGGTGATTATTTGGAGTTAGGACTTATTTTACATATGATGTCATCATCATTCTTTGCCTTTTTCTGTTGTGCATCTCTTAATAGGTGTTTCATATATTCTGTGATGCTACCTATTGATAGTTTAACACCATCACCAACATTACATCTACATTTGGAGTACGTTCACAATTATTCCGTTCAAAACAACAACACGTGTGAGTAATATTTTTTGTAAACATTTAATCAAAATGTTTTAAAAAAAGTAAAAAATTTTAACTAACTTAAAATACGCAAAAGAGATTTATTATAATATAAAATAATAATACTCAAAATCATACTCAGGTAACATATTCGGAGTAAAAATTATACTCAAAAAATATGGTCGAGTAACAAGCAAACATACTGCATCCAAACGCTCTTAAATATATATAGAAGCACCTAGAATACATCTATCATGGGCCTCGGAAACGGGGGGCCTGGGTGGGCCAGAGCCCCCCGAGAAAAAAATTATGGCGCTCTTTTTAGTTGTGCCTTTAAAAAATTATTGCCCCTGAAAAAAAAATTTTTTTTTTAATTGTTAAAAAAAAAATTGTTTAAATATACTATATTTTTGCATTAACTTTTTTTTTGGTCTTCTTGTCTTGGTTAAATTTTTTAACAATTGATTAACAAGATATTTACCGATAAGTAACATTGTTTTGATGGCGTCAAAAAGCCGATTATCTGAAAAAACCACACTTGCACACAAAAGTAAAAATTATTCGATTCGAAATACGTTTATTTTCGAATACGGAAATAATCTATTTAAAAATTGCGCTGTTTGAATTTGAACAAAAACGAGAAGTTTTTAAACGTAAGTTTTTGAAACGCTTTTCATTATTAATTTAGCGATTATAATAGACCATTTCGCTATTAATTTTGCGCGAACTTCTGCGTAAAGCATTATGGGATAATCAAGGCGCAAACAATAACAACAAACATTATTAACAAGAAAGTCACTTAAAATTATGTCTGATTCTTCTTCTGATGACGAAAAAAATAAGGCCTTTATGGATGAAATAAAAAGTTGGAAAGTAGAAAAATTAAAAGAATTTATGGAAATTTTGAGAAAAGAATCATCAAGGAAGGAGTATTCCTCTTGGTCCTGCAAGAGCAAAGTTGCTAAAAAACTTGTATTATGCCAGTAAACTTAAATTACCAGTTCAAAAAACCATGCAAGAAGAGACTGAAGAAATCAAATCTAGATCTTTTCAAAAATTGAAATTAAAATCAGGTGTCCAGCTTCCCCATCCTAATGAAATCGGAAATTGGGTAATAAATAAAGAAATAGTAATAAAGTTATTACCAACTCCAACTTATTCGGACATTGAAACTTATGCTTTTGATACTCATAGCTCTAAAGCTTTGGAAGAAGGACATTCTCTTTATTCTTCAGATCACGTAACTTCAGTATCTTTTAATAATTTATCAGATGCTGTAAAATTTTGTTATTTAAAAGGAACTATAGTACCTCAAACAAGAATAAACGATGAAGAATATGAATCATGGGTATGTTTAAATAAAAATGGAAGTATATTATCTGCAGAATGCAAATGCATAGCCGGTTATGGAGAAAGCTGCAAACATATATTTGCTTTGTTATTGTTTGTTGAAGAGCATGTGCGATTAGGAGAAAATGTTACTTGTACGTCAGTAAAACTAGATCTTTATACGATCCTCGTCCTTATCATTTAAGGCAGTCAGATTTTACATTGGAAGATTGGGAAGCAGTTGCAGAAGCCACCGATGGAAAAAGTGCTGTAATTTGCCTAAAGCCAAATATACAGTCAGAATAATTAAAAAAAAAAACTACCTTCTGCAAGCACAACTAAAAATGAAACACTACCACCCACCATAGACCAATTAGTAGCTCAAATAGAATGTTGTTATGGAAATGAATGTTTAGCATTTAAATGTGAACAATTTTTAAGGACATTTTTAATAACACAATCTCAAGTAGAACTTATAAAAGAATCTACAACACCTCAATCAGAAAGTTTACTTTGGAAAAAATATAGAGTTGGAAGAATATCGTCATCGATCGCTCATGTTTTGAAAAAATTTTAAGTTGACTTGATAGAGAAAAACAAAAAAGCAGCATTTTCTTTATGTACTCAACTTTTAGGCTATAAAAAAAAGCAGAGAGTAAGTCAACTCAATGGGGTAACATGTTTGAGTCCTATGCCAGAAAAAGATATATAAAGGAAATGAAAAAAAGTCATAAAAACTTTAAATGTTATCAAACCAGCCTAATAATATCAATTGAAACACCTTATCTTGTAGCAAGCCCAGATGGTATTACAAGTTGTACATGCTGTGGGTTTGGTTTGCTTGAAATTAAATGCCCATGGACATATAGGCAAAAAAAAATCTCTGAATATGCTCTAAGTGCGCAAAGTTTCCTAGAAAACAAATCTTGTGCAAACACATACACACTAAAAACTAGTCATAGATACAGTACGCAAATACAACATCAGTTATTAATTAGTGGCTATCCACATGCTGATTTCTATGTATGTTTAGCCAGTGAATTTATTCTGATCCTAGCTATATTAAAAATGTACAAAAGTTTCAAATATTTTTTACAGAATTTATTTTGCCTGAATTATTTATAAAGAAACTCGAAAAAGAGGAAATTAATTTTATATGATCTCATAAAGAAGTGTGTTAATGATTTAGAAAGTAAACAACTTAATGAAATATTCAATAATGACATCATAAATCTTAAGCAACAGAAAATATGTGATAACGATCTGAACACATTTTGAAAACATTATTCTTAATATTTTTCATGGTTTATAATGTAACTTTTTATAAAAAAAAAGAGTATAAAAAATTGAAATATCTTTTTTTATATATATATATTTACTAAGATTTAATTTATGTCAAATAAATTCTTTTACAATTGGTGGTTGTAAATTACTTAAAGCCCCACAAATAACATAAATGTGATCAATGAGGTCTAGCATTGTTAATGATAACTCGTTCTTACAAATCCTAAACTCATTAAGTCGACGAATTGAGCGTTCTACATGGACACGTGATTGAGCAATTTCTTTGGCTGATTGCATTTTTGCTTGCGTAAAATGTTTTTTTTTTTTTTTAAGAGGTGGACAAACTAATACCACTTTTTTTTCCAAAAGCAAATCTTGGATATTAAAACCTTTGTCCGCCAAGCACATAGAACCTTCAGAAAACATGTTAATAACATTGTAGTCCTCTGTAATGTGTCTATCTGAAGCTTGGCCACCGTAAGCTTTAGAGATAAAACTGAAAGAACCAGTTTTTGTTGTAACAACTAACTTTTTCAATGTGTTACTACTTTTATAAGTACTAAATGTTTGATACTGTGCTTTTGCATTTGATGGTCTTTGAATTTTTTGCTTAGTGCAGTCTATTATACCTTCTACATTGTGTAACTTTCCAGAAAAATGTCTTGCTTTATACAATAAATTTGCTTCTCGTGTGGGCCATAAAAGAAGAGGCTTTAACTCATTTCCAAAATAAGTAATCCAGGTTGTTAAGATACTTGAACAATGGGACTGGGAAATCGAAAATCTAAATGCTAGATCTTGAATAACCAAATCTAATCGCAGTTTTATGCACATTAGCAGAATTTCATCCTGGATTGTTATAGTGCTTTTTCTTCCAGGCTTTTCTAGTTTTTTTGTTTTAATTTGAAAGTTTGTGAAAGTTTCCCCTTGTAGTAGCATAGTTTGTCATACTTTTTTCCCCTTTACTAATTAAAAACATGAATACTTTTTTTGTGCACCCAGTATAAAACTTTATTAACCTATCAGAATGGCATACTCTGTCCCAACTAAACTCTGCTTGCAACTTCAATGAAAACTTACTCAACAAACGTTTCCGATGTTTTAATAACAAAGGTCTTTCAAGTAATCTTTTAGGAGTGTTAATAAATATTTGTAAGTCTTCCACGTCATTTGTTTCAGATACAAGAAAATCTTTTCCATCAGGTAAAGCATAATGAATATTAATAGGCTCAGTAAATTCTATTTGATCATGATTATCTTTGTTTTGATCTTGACTACTCTGGTAATCAGCAACATACTTTTTTTTCTTACTTATGGATATCCGTTTTAATGGAGATTTTCTTTTTTTTAACTTAATATCGTAACCATTTAAATACTCAGTAGGGTAAGAATAAACATCAGTAGGTCGTCCCATTTTTAAAATGATTTGAGCAGACTGGAGAACGAAGAGAAATTCTAAAGTTACTCCTGAAAAGTCCAGTTTCGAGTTCCATTTAGGTAACATTTTAACGTCTTTGCATCTCCAAAACTTAAGTTGCTAACTACCATTAAAAAGTTTAATATGGTCTTTAATAATGTACTTTTCCGGATACCTTCTATCATTGCTACAGTTTTGAACAACGCAGTGATCACCCCCACCCATGTATAGATAATTGTTTACTTCCTTTAAAATATTGTTTTGATTTGTTTGCGCCTCGGTTATCCCATAATGCTTTTCGCTGATTTCGCGCAAAATTAATAGCGAAATGGTCTATTGATATATTGGACGAGGTTAATTTCCATTCCATTCGGTCTCTTGTTTTGGCAACATAACTATAACGATATATTTCCAAAATTGGTATATGGTATATTGGTATAAAAATGTTAATATTCCCGGAAGATATTTATATTTCAAAAGATTATGTTGTTCTATTTTTTTATCAGAGTCCTTCCAAAATTGGCTAAAAATAAGAAATTTCTTAATGATGGAAATTATTATTTATAAATCAAGATTGTTTTGTTGAATTGAATAATCAAATTTTAATTATTTGTTCTTAGGTAATATAAAATTCCTATATATATAAATGTTAAAGCAAAAAATTTCTAATAATGATTTTGTTCTTTATGTATATATTATATTATATATTGACTAAGTTTTTTTTTTTTTTAAATGTCACCATTAAAAAAAAGGTAACTACTATATGCTATCATGCCTAGCATTTAGACTATATAATGGTAGCCAAAGGCCAAGCTATCTATGTTTAAAAAATTTATATTCTGATAGATTATGTATATATCTTTTTATATAATCAAAATATTAAATATTACATACATCATAAGTATTTTAATAAAAATAAATTTGTTTTTTAGTTATAAATAATAAAATAATTTAACCTGTTGTTGTATTCGAACTTGTGACCCCATTTCATTTAATAACAAATTAATTACTTAAAATTTTTATTTATATTCTAGAGATGCGACCAAAACCCAAACTTTCGGGTGCAGAAGTGAAAAAAGCAAATATTAGGCGGTTGTTAGCTAAAGAAGCATCTAAATCGAGAGACATTCTTCATTATTTCTTGCAACAACCATCGGCATCTTCCGAAGCATTCCCCGAGTCGCAGTGTGTTCAAGATGAGGGTGTGCTACAACCTTCGAACTCTTCCGTAACTTTCCTCGAGTCGCAGTGTGTTCAAGATGAGGGTGTGGTACAATCCTAGGCCTCTTCCGGTCTCCGAGTCGCCGTGTGTACAAGGTTTTTCAGGCCCTAAAAATCAACCAGATCAATCATTCAAATTTCCATACAAAATATTTAACTAGGACAAGAGACGATGTTTTCAACAACATTGATTTGCCACCTTTCCATGGCTTCATTATAATGAAGCCAATGATTCTGTTCTTTGCCACATGTGCATGTCTAAATATAATAAGAAGAGACTTATCGGAACACATTCAGTTGATATGTCGTTCATCAATAAAGAATTTATTAACTGGATAAAGGTATTGAAGCTTTTAAAAATCATCAGTTGTCGGCATGCCATAGAACCGCTGTTGAGTCTGATGCATCAAAATCTAAGCAAGATGTGGGGGGAATGTTATCCAGTCAACATTCAGAGCATAAAGTCCACAATCGGAAAATGCTACGAAAAATTATTGAAAACCTTATATTTTTATCTTCTCATGGACTAGCAATTCAAGGGAAAGTTGGAAATACTAGCAATTTTTATGTACTCTGTCTATTGCGGGCAAAAGATGATCCACTGTTTGCAGACTGGCTGGGAAAAAAAACGAAATGCGTATGTTACTCACACAATACAAAATGAAATCTTGAAAATAATGTCTACTATGATTCTCAGAGACATAATTTTATCAAAAGTGAAGGATGGCATCTGGTATGCCATTATGGCAGACGAATGCGTTGATAGCAGCAATAAGGAACAATTGGTAATTTGCTTGAGGTTGGTTGGTGACAAACTTGAGGTATTAGAAAATTTCATTGGATTCTATGAAATTGAGAATATCAAAGCAGAGACTATTTTGAATACTATAATGGACAGCCTTTTAAGATGCAATATTGGCATTCAGAATTGTCGAGGTGTTTTGTTTGATGGTGCAGCTAATATGAGTGGACAGAAAACGGGTATCGCTAAGCGTTTAAATGATAAAGCAGAAGGGCTTGCTCCATTCTCTCATTGTTATGGTCACTCTCTAAGCCTTGCTGTGAAAGATGTTTTCAAGAAAACGGAAAATACCACTTTATCTGATTGCCTTGATTTTGTACATGAAATATCAAAACTAATAAAAAAATTACCAAAACGAGATGCTTTATTAAACAAACTGAAAGCTGAGTTGTCTGATCTAGCAGGTATTCCGGGCATTAGAACTCTTTGTCCAACTAGATGGACTGTGAAAGGATCAAGTTGCAAATCGATAATTGACGATTATGCATTGCTTTTTCAGCTGTGGGATATCTGTCTCGAAGACAATTTAGATTCTGAAACAAGATCAAGAATCGTTGGCATTCAAGCTACAATGAAAAAGTTTGACTTTTTCTTTGCTCTACATCTTAGTTGTCGTATTTTCATGATTACTGATAACTTATCTAAAACCCTTCAACAGACACGTATGTCTGCTTCTGAGGGAAGGAATATTGCAATGTTGACTGTCAAAACACTCATGGATATGCGAAATGAGGAGTGGTTCAATTTGTGGTGGCAAAAAATTCAGAAGCATGCAAATGATTTCCCGGACCTCGAGGAACCGAAGCTTCCGAGAAAAAGGAAGATGCCAGCATGGTATGAGGAGGGTTGTAGTACCACATATTATTATGTTGAGACAGCCATTAAGTACTTTCGTGCCACATACTACAATGTAACTGATTCTTCTGTTGACACTATCAAATATCGTTTTGATCAAGCAGGACAGAAACAACTTGAAAAGCTAAAGAAACTTTTGCTTTCTGAAGATGTCACAGATACCATAGCATGGATAAAGAAGACATACTCAGATATTGACACGGACTTACTAGATGTGCAACTTGGGCTATACAGAACAATGTTTGATGAAATTCCAAGGTATGTCAGTGATGTTGTCTCACATCTCACACAGTTTTCCTCTTCTCAATTATCTTCTATTTCTGAAGTTGTCAAATTGCTCAAGCTGATTCTAGTTACTCCAGCAACAAATGCTGTCAGTGTACGAGCATTTTCAACAATGAGAAGACTCAAAACTTTTATGAGAACAATGATGAAACAGCAGAGGCTGAATAATTTGGCAATGTTACACATCTATTCGAACTGTGCAAACCAACTTGATCCAGAAAAAGTGATAACAGAGTTCTGTAGAGATCATCCTTATAGAACAAATTT
>NC_088928.1:18012500-18055000 GCF_038396675.1 Hydra vulgaris
GTTTTTTTTTACAAGGTTTTTCACAAAAATATTATTGTAATATGTATACCATATTGTAAACAGTAATTATTTTTGTGAAAAAAATAATTGCCGTTATTTTTATATATCAATAGAAAAACAAGAGCTATATAATGTATATTAGTTACTGTCATTTGCAGTACCAGAAATTAGCTAAATAATGATATTTATACAGAATAATTAAAAAACATTTTTAATGTTTTTATTTTTATTTGTCCTTAATATAAATCCTTTTATCCCAAATATTTTACAACTAATTTATATAAACAAGTAATAAATTTATGCTTTGGTAATAAGCAGCCTATAAGCATGATATCTGTTTGTCTTGCTGCAATGGAGGATGTTCTAAATTGACATTACGAGATGTTTCACTATTACTGTTACAGAGATACTTAAATAAGACACAACAAAACCATAACTGCACAATATAGATTGTTAATTGGTATATTCAGCAATAAAGCCAAAGATCGTCACCTAATGCAATACTTTGTTACATATATGCCAAAATAAAATCAGAACCACATTTAAAATTTGTTCTAACAACTTATAAACCTTTTTTTTTTTTTAATATCTTCGCTTCCAACAAGGCTGCAAGCAATCACTGATTAAAGTTGAAAGTTACTGGAAGAGAAAAGATAAAGGTTGTAGAGCAAGATAACGATTGATAGACGACTTAAAGGATTGCAAATTATATGAATCAGAAAAGCAAGATGAAGGAAGCGGATTCCAAAGAACTAATGTTCGAGGAAAAAAACTAGACAAATAAGAATTTTTGGAGCACTTAGGAACAGTCACAGAAAAAGGATGAGACTTAATTGAATGACAAGTAACACGAGAATGAATTTTAGTAGATGGCACAAGAGACGCTAGCTCTTTAGAGCATTGTCCATTATACTATTTGTAAAAAAGAGAAAGAGAAGCAACATTACAACAATGTGATAATGGTTGGAGGTTAGCTGCAAGAGCAGGTCCAACTATGTTTACAATGTGTTTTTGCACCTTGTCTAAAAGAGAAAAGGCATCATTAGAAGATCTGCCCCAGATATGGCAACAGTATTCTATACAAAGCCAGATTTGAAATTTATAGAGATAGAGAATAGAATTCGAAGTAAGAAAGTGTCGAGCTCGATAAAGAGATGCAGTTTTAGCAGATGCTTATTTAGCAACAGGTTTGATATATGGTTTCCAAGAAAGATTGGAAGTAATAGTTAATCCTAGAAGATGAAGAGTAGATGACTCATCGAGTACATTACCATTCATAAATATAGGAAGATCTAAATTATTGCGATAACGATTGGCTGAAAAAAATTGAGTTTTATCTGTATTGAAGTTGACCAGCCACTGTGAGCCCCATGCTGTAGCTGAAGTGAGATCCTTTTCAAGCTCAAATGTCCCCTCCAAGCAATCAGAGTGTTGTCTTCTTATCACAACAAGAATAAATGGTAGTATCATCAGCGAACAATGCCACTGTAGGTGTGAGAATATCTAAAAAAGTTCCTTTTACTGACTCCACTGCTAAGTTAATTGTTTTGACCATTGGATGTTCATATAAGAAAATAATCTTTCCACATTAGCATTATGTGCCATTATTGCAAAAAATAGTTGAGCAATTTTTAATAGCGCCAGAGACATTCACTATTCTTAGATTGTTCAAACTATTTAGTCCACTTTTGTTCTGTTGAAGCACTTAAATATTCTTTATTAACATCATCGCCAGATTCTTTTAATTTCACTTTGACATATTTCTTTAAGTTGCTAAATTGATCAAAGCACTTTACATCACTTTACATATATGTAACAAAGTGTTGCATTAGGTTGCTAAGATGATATAATTTTGAAGAAATTTACTATTGTTAATTTTAATGACTTTTCTGATGTTTAAGGGTCTTGAGCGGCCCCTAAAAATAATTTTTATTTGAATTTTTTTTTTAAATCTGGCAATATTTTTTAATATAGAACACATTTAGGAGGTACAAGCAAGTATTTTCAAAAAAAATGTTTTTTGAACCTCCCTACTGCACAATATATGGAAACGACATACTGAAAAAATGTAATATACGTTTCATATAGATAAATGTTACTATATCAATAGACATGAAATATTTTAGTTTCTGTTAGAATTGAAATTTGTTTGTGTGAATTATGAAATAATTAAAAATAATTTCATTGTTTCTTTTTAGATTGTTAAATGTTGTCCTAAACATTATGATGCTCAACTTGCGATTCTGTAGATTTATTGTTCCTATACATTTTCAAAAAACAGTAATTTCTAAAGATGTTTTGCGTCAAATAAACTTGCGGATAACTAGATCAATTTACAATAAGCCTATTTTATTTCAGCATAAACCACAGTATGAATATGATGAACGTACTGATAGCTTTCATCCGATTGACTCACTTCAATCAGCAGCAAATAACAAAGAAAACAAAAATAAAAATTTTTCTTACTTTGTAAAGAGAACAGCGCGAAATATTTTTTTGTTGACTGGAGGAATCGTTTGGGGAACTTTAATTTTTATTGCTCTTTTTGTTGAGATTAAAGAAGAAGATCTTTCTGAACTGGATGTTGATTTATTCAAAGATTCTAGCAATCAAGCGCGGCTTTTAGCATTTTTTGATCTTGCCCAAAGCAAAAGTGATCTTTTATCGATGTTTAATTTGGAAAAATCCAAAAATGAAAATGTAATAGAAAATGCTCACGTCAAAGGTAAGGCATTCTTAAATGCATTAACTAAAGTCAAAGAAAATAGCATAGTCAAAGAAAATCTTGGTGAACCTGTTCAACTATGCGGGTATCGTGCTGCTAGCAAGATAAATAATATGGTAAAAAACTTTAAAAGAAACACTACCGATAAAGATTACAAAAAAAACATTTGGAAAGTTGAATGTGTCATTGAAGGTACAAAAGGTTTGGCTTTGGTTCATCTAAGCTTTGAGCGCAAAGATAAGGCATCACCTTGGGAAGTGACATATTTGCAAGTAACCAAGTTAGATGCGTCAATGCATTCACTTATAGAAGACAGCACACTTTTATCATGAGTTATATTTTACTATTTCAACTGTTTATTTATTATTCTTATATAATATTTTTTTGACATAGTATTATCAGATTTCTAGATTATTTAAAATTTTTCTTTTTAATATCAATTATTTCAAATCATATAAAATAAACTTGTATTGAAACGAGTTATAGCTGATTTCTATTAATGAATTTTACTGGGCACTAATAAACTTTATGTGTTCGATTTCTTAAATACAATTTTATGTAATTTATACAACTTTTATTGGGTAATTTTTTGGCCGACAAATTAAAATTCAATTTTTTTTTTAGATAGCTTAAACAATTAAAAAGCTTTCCAAAAGATCGAGCATTTAAGTTTAAATGGAAATTAGTATAGTAATTATATCCTCTATAAGTATAGTAATTATACCCTCTTATTTTTGCAAACATGAAGCCTATAATAGAAAAGCAGGGCACTGTTATTTTTTGAGAAGCATATAGAAACTCTTTTTTTTTTAGTTTGTAAAAATGAAATAAATGTTTAAGGCGTTATGTATAATATCAAATATAAAATTACACTGGTCAACAAAAAAAAAAAATTTCTAGTGCCGAGCACAACTTGATTTTTGTATAGCAATTCTCATTTTGATTTCAAATATGTAACTCATTTTGTACCATCACGTCAAGTTGTAAAGATATTTTGGGTTCAAATCTTTATTATTCTATATATAATGTAATAGAATAAAGTTATTCAAAAGTATGTCAACCTGGGCCTCAAAAGAAG
The DNA here is from genome assembly GCF_038396675.1 of Hydra vulgaris. Lineage (NCBI taxonomy): Eukaryota > Metazoa > Cnidaria > Hydrozoa > Anthoathecata > Hydridae > Hydra > Hydra vulgaris. Next base: position 18,016,304 of record NC_088928.1, read on the forward strand.
TGTATTTTCATAGAGGTTTTAAAATGTTGTTCGTTTGTAATAAAAATATTATTTTTATATTATTGCTAAAAAAAACATCTTGTTAAAATTTTTCTAAAGAGTCCTCAGCGTTTTTTCACATAATTTTTTTTGCTAATAAATTTAAATAAAAAATTTTATGTTTTCTAGAATCTCTATGAAAATATGCTTCTTTTGAGACCCAGGTTGACATACTTTTGAATAGGGCATCCAATACCAGTATACCGAAAACCGGTATCCCGGTTTACCGGGCATTTTTCTATTACCGATACCGGTATTTCAATTATTTTTTTCATCGCACAGAAACTGTTCCATTAGACTTCGTGTGTGTTTTGACACAGACATTTTTAGAGAGTTATAAGCATGAAAATATCACAGAAAAAAACTTTGATTATAAAAATGGATAACAAAAAAATTTTTCACTTTGTTTTTTGTAACTTTGTTGTGTTGTGCTTCATTTTATATGTTTTATATATATTTGCAAATATAACAACAACAAATAAAGACAAAGAATAAATTTAAAAAGAATAAATATTTAACACACACGTTCATAGGCAAGATAAAAAAAACTAAAAACATCTCTATATAATGTAAAGACATAACTACATCTCTATAACAGATTTAGTTATGTTTTTTTATTCATATTGCACCTTAATGTCTATTGCATGAAAGCCACAAAAGTTATTTCCTCAAACACTAAGTACTTTTAGAAGTACATAGAAAGGACAGTTAAAACAATCTGTTTCCCATTTGAAAATTATTTACCTGAATTATCTTTTGGGTGGTTTAAATGGTCGGCCATAGTGTGTTAGAGTGACTTTGGCCCGACCCTGTAAAAAGGGTCTAACTAAAGGTAGCAAAACAACAATATTTAGGCAAAGAAAATAAATTTACAAAAATAAAGTGACAAAAAAAGATTTAGTAACAAAGTTCTTGTATACAGTAAATAAAATATAGGTACAAACTAAACAAGTATAGGTACCAAGTAAACAAAACAGTTTAGGTAGAAAGTAAACATAAATGACTATATAAATGTTTTAAAAAATTTATTGAAAAAGTTCTGGAACTGAATAAATTCTTTTTTTCGAAATTTTCTCTGGTTCCTCAATAAAATCGACTATTTCAGACTGGGGAAAAAAAAGTTGCATTGCTGGTAGTGACCATTTCCAGTTAAGTCCATTTTTTTCATAATAGTAATTTCTGCTCCATTTTTTCTTAATTTTTTCAACTGCAGAAAAAAAAATTTCGAAAGTTACTTTAAAATTATTAAATAGTTATTACATTAAATAATATTAGTTATTAAAATAATTATTTTTAAAGTTTACTAATTGATTAGCTAAATATAAATAATTCAAAATAAATAAACAAACCTGTCCAGGATTTAACTCTCCATTGCATTTAACAATTACATAACAATTCTCTACAAGATTTAACAATTTCTCCTTTTTACAAATATTTTTTGTTTTATTAATATTTTGAAAGTTCTTTTTGCCTAATGCTGAATGATCTAAAGATTATGTATGACTTTCTACGACTAAACTTACATCCGCAAAAATTAGATTAGAAGTCTCAGTAGTTCCAGTAACTGTACTTGCGCCAGCAAAGTCAATATTGTTGGTCTCAATTGTATTTATAATACTGATAGGTGTATCTACATTATTTGAATTTAATCTATTATTTTCATTTATAACACAAGATGATATATCTGTTGAACATAAGCTTTTACCTGGGACAGCACATACTTTACGTCGCTTTGGCTTTTTAGAACCATCTGAGGGATCATCCAGTGATCGAGGTCCATCAATATGGAATCGTTTCCAAAATAAAAATATTAAAGACCTAAAAAGCATTTCATCGTTTAAACAACAAACTAAAATGCATCTCCTTAATTCCTGACATATATATTATAGTTTACAGTATTTGTTTTCAGATTTTTTTTTATTTTTTCTTTTTATTTTTTTTTATTTTTTTTTTTCTTATGTGTTTTAATTTTATTAAATTTTTTATTTTTCTTTAAAAATTAAAGTGTTTTTTTTATTTTTATTTCAATAGTGACTAAAGGGGCTCTATGAAAAGGTTGTGATGATAAACGCATCATCCTTACCTTCTTTGAGTCCCTGACTGATTATAACAGTATATATATATATATATATATATATATATATATATATATATATATATATATATATATATATATATATATATATATATATATATATATATATATATATATATATATATATTATAAATTAAAAAGATTAAAAACGTTTTTTATAAAGGTTTTTTATGTTTACAATGTTATTTATTTTATATGAAAAATTGTAATATTGTTTAATCAACGAAATAAAAGTTAAATAAATAAAACTTACATAAATGATCTAAAAATGATTGGCTTACTAAATCAGTAGTTGAGTCTAAACCTACATTACAACATGAAAGCACTTGAGACTTGTCTAATGGAAAAATTCCAGTTTTGCGAAAACCAGCTCTAAGGTTATCATTCCCATGTTCATTTAAGTTGTTAATTAAACGGTCTAAAAGTCTAGGAAATTCATCTTTAGGAAGAGAAGCAACTCTCCTTTCTTTACCTTTCTCCTTCCATTCACATAACATTTTGCGCCAGTTAATCTTTATAGGTCTAAAGTAGGCAACATCTAATGGCTGCGTGAGATGTGTAGAGTTTGCTGGTAATGCCACAAATCCTATGTTATTGCTTTGACATGCATCCAGTACTGCAATGCTCAAATGTGAAGATACATTATCACCTATAATGACACTTCTTCCTTGAGCCTTCTTAAGTCTTGGAAAAAGTAAAGAGAAAAACCAGTCCTCAAAACATGTTGAGTCAAACCAACCACTTTTTGATCTGTTATAACGTACTTTTGGTGGCCCATGTTCTATCCATGTATTCCATAACGACTCAGCTTTGTAAACAACATAAGGTGGTAGCAATTCACCATTAGCATTGCCACAAAACATTACAGAGAACGAGGTCTTTGTAGAATTAATTATGCGTTCAGGATACTTACATCCACGCTTTGTTAATATTTTTTTTTACCTGGATCATCACTGAGATTGGTTTCATCATAATTCCATATATTATCAGGTGATACATTACTTATTTCATTTGATAGATTTAAAAAGTAGCTATCAATCACAGTCGTTCCTATTTCTGCTCTCTTTCGCTTTATGTTGCTTGCAAATCTTACTGTGAGTTCTGGATTTCTTTTTAAAAAAGATCGAATCCAATCGCCACCTGGAAAATTATTTTTGAACTGAGGTATAACGACGCCTTTTTTCTCTAAATACCCTTTTACTATGCATCTTAAATCATATTTATCAACAGGAAAACCAAACTCAGATGATTTTATTGCATATGCCTTAAACATGTCTTCTTCTTTTGATGTAAATATTTGCTGACCACCATACTTTTTAGGATATGTCTGTTTTATTTTTATTTTTTAATGTTGATCTTGATATATCGTATTTCAAAGCTGCTTGTCGTTGAGTAGTTAAACCATTCTTTAAATCTTTTAATGCATTGTCTAACTGTTCTAAAGTATAAGTAACATATTTTCTTTTTCCACGATTTGACTTGTAATTTTGTGGCATATTTAAACTAAGAACTAAAAAAAATTTCGCTATTTACTAATACAAACTGTTTTTCTATTGCATTTCTAATACAAAATTTTTTATTCCAACATAGTAACGACCATAATATCTATAAGTGATCACTAAAAAAGGTTTACTTTAATACATGGGGTGACTTTAGCCCGGGCCAATGTCACCCTATGTAGTGGGCCAAAGACAACCTATTTTTTTAATCTCAATTGCAAAAAAGTAATAAACTGTTAAGCTTTCAAAACAAGATAGAATCAAACACTAATGGTTTAAAATTAATTCAGTGTATATTCCAATAAAAAACCTCCTCCAGGTACTGCTATTGATGTAAAAGTTTACACACCTAAAAAAATTCGGATTTTAGGTGCTCCTTCTAAAGTGCAACTTACAATAATATCACAAAGACTCGAGTTAAGTAAACTAAGTTAGACTAAATAAATGATAAATTTATTGTTCTTCTCGAAATAGATTTTGGAATTTAGGTTTAGCAAGAGTTAATGGACATTTCCCAGCAGAAATGTGTGTTAAGTTAATTGAAAACATATTGAAAGAACACAACTTAAAAATTGATCACGATGTTGTATGTATTACCACAGATGGTGCTTCGGTTATGAAGAAAGTAGGCCGATTAATGTCCATCGACCAACAACATTTTCTAACCTATGAAATCCATTTTGCTGTGGTTGACGTCTTGTATAAAATAACAGTTGTGGAATCGACAGATGATTTTTTTGAATCTGATGAAGATAGTGCTGGTGAGATTTCCGATGAATATAATGAAGACCATTTAGACGGACTAAAAATTTTTCAAAGCTCACCAAATGCAAATGAATTTGCAATTAATTTGGCTCCATTGATAAGCAAAGTTAGAAAAGTTGTAAAGCTATTCAGACGATCACCAACAAAAAATGAAACCCTTCAGGTTTATGTAAAAACTAAACAGGGTAATAAACTGTCATTAATATTAGATAATAAGACCAGATGGAGCAGCTTACTTTTTATGCTAGAGCGTTTTTATAAACTAAAAAATTCTATTCAAAAAGCCCTGATTGACTTAAACTCGAGTATTATTTTTACGGAATCTGAATTAGAATTAATATGTTGTTACCAGTGAAATTGGTTGTAGAGGTTTTATGTTGGGGACGCTAATCTGCTATCAGCTGATACTACCCTCCCAGCAGGCACACGACGTTGGAATAACGTTGAAATAACGTTGATTGACGTTGATCAACGTTATTTAAACGTTATTCCAACGTCGAGTGCCCGCTGGGCTGGCACTTATGCTGCAAAATTTAGGCGTAGGACCATTAAGTAACAATATAAAGACCTTCTTAATTAAAAGAATAAAAGAAAGACGCATAAATATATCTTATCTCATACAATATCTTCATAAAGGAGATCAAGCCCAAAATAATTTTGGTTCAGATATCATACTTGATCGGCTAACTAAAATTGCTTTGGTAAATTTAATTGTGCATCTTATCCAGCGACTCTCATCCGTACAAACTGAAACTACAGCATTCGCTACAGAAACAGATGATGACGAAGATACCATAATGTGCGAAGACGAACCTTGACATTAAAGGAGCAGCTAGACATCGCCATAAATAATGAGATGAAAATGAAAACAGTACCAAAAACAAAGCGAAATATTAATGATTTGACTAAAATGGTACGAAAAGAACTTTCTATATTTGAGGAAGACGGTACACGTGGTACCAACTTGACGTTGGTCTACGATTATATTTTAACTATTCCTCTAACGAGCGTAGAAGCTGAACGGGCTTTCTCTTCATCGGGAACGTTATGTACAAAATTCGATCATCTTTAAATGACGAAACTTTAAATAATTTATGTTTTTTGCGGGCCTATTTTAATAATAAATAACTTTTATATGTTTTTTTGTTTCAAATTAATTAATTATATATATTATTTTAACTTAAAAAATAAAGTTTTAAAACCGTTTAATTGTTGCTTTGGGTTTTACTTAATTTTTTTTTTAGTAATTGTAAATACCGGTATTAATACCGGTATTTCGGTTTTTACTTAACCTAATACCGAAAAACCGGTATTCCATTTTTGTTCCGGTATTAGATGCTCTACTTTTGAATAACTTTATTATATTATATATAGAATATTAAAGATTTGAACCCAAATATCTTTACAACTTGACGTGATAGTACAAAATTAATTGCATATTTGAAATCAAAATGAAAAATGCTATACAAAAAACAAATTGTTTGCTCGGCACCAGAAGAAAAAAAAATTTGTTGACCTGTGTTATTGATGCAATTGAGTTTTCAAAAAATTCAAAATGCAACAATGCAAGTTGGTTATTTGTTAACAAGAATTTGAATAGAGTTAAATTTTTAGTAAGAATGTAAGCAAGGTAATGGTACTAAAAAAAAGCTCGTTATATTTAGCACCCTCACTAGAGCAAGGAAGAACAAATCTCAAAACGGGAAGCCTTCTGCTTATCGTTCAAATTATGTGGCACCCACTTTCGGATTTTTTTTCACCTTACCAAAGCGTTTTAAACCGACTACAACAGCATTTTGGCTGACGCCTAGTTCATTCTAAATCCCCCGAACCGTTTAAAATGAGTCGGGTTTTTTAAAAGTGCTTCAAGAAGACCTAACACAGGGTTACCACTCAACCTGGAATACCTGGAAATACCATGAATCCCAGGGAAAACCTGGAAAAGTCACAGATTTTTTTAATTTTTATAAAATTAAGTGAAAATAATTTTTTTTTTGAATTTAATTAATAATTTCTTAATTCCAATAATTTCTTTGTACTCTGCTGGTTAACCTTTTCGGGATTTCTTCAACTCGATTTCCTCCTGACCACGTCAGTTTGTTACCGGCTCTGCATACACAATTCCAACACACGGACCTTATTATCGTCAATCTGTTCACCCTCTTTGCTCTCCAGACCATATTTTTCAAAATTTCTCTTGACATAATCAAGACTCATCACGTTCTCATTAATAAATATGCCATCCGCGTAGGTGGACGTTCCTTTCTTAACCAACTCGTCTTGATCAATGATGGCGTTCATAACGGATTTTATGATCATCGGCGCAACATTCAAACCAAAACCAAATTGTGTTAAACAATATCTCTTGTTGTGAAATACCACTGTTTGGAACGGCCAAAGGTGTTCCTCAGTTTTCAGCTAGAGATAAGTTTTGCGTAGATCTATAATTGCTGGTTTGTTTCCTATTCTTCTCTATTCTCTCAACTTATCAATGCACACATCTGCATCTCTTGTATACGCCTCTATGAAGTTGATAGCTTCTCTCCAATCCAAAACAGGCTGAACTTTATTATCTTCGTTTCTTTGAATCGCAGCTATTAAAAGAATTTGTCCTTTAGGTGGCCCCATTACGTTTTCATTATAATCAAGTAACCATTTCCACTTGATTCAATCCTAAAGTTTGTTTTCGTATTCCGTTTCAGCATTTTTTGGTACCACGTACTGGGCAACTTTGTTAAACAGTTGTTTGGGTTCATCTCCGTCTCTCCATTTCCATGTGACACTCCATTTCATACCATCAAAAACAGCTTTATGATCTTTCTTTTTATTTTCAATTTTGTTTACTTCATCATTGTTTAAAACTGCCAGTCCACAATGGCTCGACCCAAACTTCGCTGTTTCTGAGGAAATGAAAACTTCTCCCAATAATTTAATTGAACTCATACCAAGCATCATATCAGCTCCGAAAGGTCGGAAATCCATAGCTTTGTCGCGTATTTTGATATGATCAACCTCGACATTCACAGTTGTGGATCCAATACATTGAGAACTTTACCTTTAAAAGTTACCACCTTTAGAGAGTTTAAACATTTATTCTTATTTTTGAACAGAAAATTGTGATTCAGAATCGTCTTTGAGCATCCCGTGTCAACCATAGCTGTTGCTACCATGTCATTAACTTTTAAAAGAATAATACATAACGCGCCGATACCGTTTTTGTTCAGAAACAAGGTTGCGCAGATCCCTTGCTCCTGTACTCGTTTCCTTACATCTTTAAGCATCCTGAAGCCATATGTACTTCGTCACCACATTTCGTCAAACATCGAAAGATCTTTTTCTGAGACAAATTCTTTGCAAATAAACAGTTCTTTGCAATGTGGTGTAACCCTTGGCACTTTTAACACACTAAAGGATTTTTTGTAGCTTGGTGTTGAGACACAGCGCCAATAGCATTATTGTCATCTATCTTCACGCGGTTCATAGCAGCTCTTACTTTTGGTAGCATAACATCAATCGGGTCCTTTGTTGCGCGAAATTGTGATGATAAAAATACCACAACAAATGCCAAACGTGCTGTCTCTTCAGACAATTTTGCAAGAAAAGCCAATTATTTCAAATCAGCCAAAAACACATTAACTTTCTTACCATCATGTAACATCATTGTAACTTTTTTGTGAAAAGCTCATATGCCCTGTAAACATCCAATAATAACGCTGCTATCAACACTTGCTCGACTTCCCGTGTATCTTGCTTATCTTCAATGGTTAAAGCGACATAAACCGAATACGCAGTTTTTTTAAGAAGAATTGGAAAAAGTAGCTCCAGCTTTTTGTTCTGCATTTTAGCAATTTCTTTAGTTCTTTGGATCCACACCGCAGCATCTGAAGTTCCATTATACGTTTCAAACATATCGAATAATTTCATACTTGAATTCATGGCCCGGTTAGCTTGTAGTTTTCTCGCAGAAATATAACATTAAGTCAAGATGTTTTTTTTTCTTTACTCAATGAGAACATGTCTCTTACAAAATTATAACCATAATTTATACTAATTCATATACCTTAAATATTACCATTACAACCCACCTAAACATATTTAAAAACTTCACATTAACCAAAAAAACACATTAGCGATTACATACAAAACCATCCAAACATATTAACAACAATTATCAAATATATACATACCTTAATTACAAACCATTTGACGTCACGGAACACTGCAACATTTAACTTAACATAATTATATCCACCTCTATCTAATGTACGATAAAACCTATTGGTTATTATTGTTAGCAAATCAGCTGTAAAACGAGATGATCGAAACCCATACTGATGATCAGAAAGTAAGTTATAAGATTCAAGATGAGAGATTAAGTGTTTGTTAATTAAAGATTGAAAAACCTTGCTTATGATAAGAAGAAGACTCATGAGACGGTAGTTAGACAACTCAGACCGCTCTCCGGAAATTTTGAAAATAGGGATAACAGATGACGCTTTTCAGCATGCCCAAAAATAAGACTCTGATAAGCATTTGTTATATAGTTTTAAAAATATGGACAACAACTCCGGAGAACACTTTTGCAAGACTATAACAGTTATGTTGTCCGGGCCACAAGCTGTAGAAGAGTCTAAGCAGGAAATTACTTTAGATAGAGAAGCTGGAGTGATACGAATGCCAAGCATTGGATCAAACTGTTTGACGGCTATATCAGATAGAACACAACTAGTGAAATCAAGAGATAATATTGATGAAAAGTTTTTAGCAAACAATTCAGTTTTGTCTTTAGGTGCGGTGAAAAAGTCTGAATCCACAAGAGAGGTAGAACAACAGATTATTGATGATACTGTTAAAGATTCTCCAGAAGTCACGAGAACCTAATTTTTATGATCAAATAGAAGATTTTATGACCAGAGAATAGCAAGCTTTGGCGTTAGACAAAACCTTTTTACAATGGTTTCTAGTAATAGTAAACAGATGTCTGTTTTCTGGAGAATTGTTTTGCTGATAAATACAGAAGTAACGGTTTCGATTGGCAATTGCAGCAGCACAATGTGAGGAACACCATGGAGAAGAGTGAGGCGTGACCTCGAATCATCGAGAGGTAATAAAAGATTCCATGTCACCCTGAACACTGGAGACACTGAGCACTGACTAGGATCAGAAACAAGACATAGGTCGAGTAGAGAAGGTAAATGATTCAAGTTGCCTGGAAAGCAAGTAAAAGGGTAACTGTTTGAGTTAAAAATTGAAAAAGGCAAAAGTTGTGGGCTTTAACGCCAGCAGAATCACTAACACTAGTGCCAAGCCATTCAGTGTGTTGACCATTAAAGTTACCAACAACACCGGTATTGGCTGATGGACAAATAGACAAGGCTTGGTCAATTTGATCAGAAATATTATCAAAAAGAATGCAGTCTTGAGATGAAGGAGAGCGATATAGAACAAAGAGAAAGGAGTGAAGTGGTGCTAAACAAAAGCACATAAAAGAATAGTCTGTGGATTCAAACCAAGTTTCCCAACATATGGGTAAATTCTTATGAGTGTAAATTTAGTCATTATAAATTGGTTAAGGAACATGACTCAAAGCATAGTCGATGCAATTGCCTCATTACTATTAATAAACCCTACACCGTAACAAAGGGCTCCAAATGTGACCTTGGCAATCCACACCAAAAGTAAAAACAGGGACAACATCCATGCGCAACATGGCACTGTTAGTATACTAATATTTTTTAGCTGTTGATGGAATCAATCTCTCTGAGAGCTATCACAGAATTCGGAAAACTTGACTACCAGCCAGCCTCAGTACCATAAAACTGAGTTTTAGAGCTGTATCCTTATTAGAAGATAATAGAATGAGTTGCCTAGTCATAAAAACAGAGACATAAGCAAAACCCATGCATTTAGTCCAGAAGATCCAGTGTTCAACATCCTAAACTGGAAACAATCTATTGTAAATACATCTGCGCCAGCCTAATAGATGAAGAAGAGGTGCGAGGCTGGCCAACAGGTAGAATCTGTTCACCCCTTAAGTCTTTGCCTAGGATGTCTTCTATAAGACAGTAGCTGGATGCGTTTAACATCTGCCCAAGATGAGTATTTATTTTGAGAATCCATTTATAGCTATTACTCAAGGGCCCCAAGGCAGAGGGTGTTTTAAGTCGGAGTTGGCTTCTCCTAGCCTTTGCCTAAAAAAGCGTATCCTACAAGGCAGCAGGACATGAAGCAGGTTGTACTGGGTTATATGTTACCATTAGCAGAATAACCTGACCTGCCATAACATATCGGGTTTTGTTGCTTTGGCATTATCAGGTTTAACCAATTGAATAGTAAAAAATATTTCTTAAGCATTTAGTTTAACTAAAATGAATTTTCTATAAGTAGAAAGACGATAATCTTATATATAAAAACAATTTGGAATTGTTGTTGTATTTAAATGTTGTTAATATTTCTATATTGATCAAATGCAAAATTCTAACTATGAATTCATTTTGAATATTTGCTAAAAAGTTATATATTTGAAATCTCTGCTTTTCGTTTTTAAAGTGTTCTTCTAAAAGCGGATATAGCGTAGTGACTTAAAATTCTAATCATCCTAGAAAATGTTTAAATCCCTAATTAAATAAGTAACACCCCTCAAGGCCGTTCCACTCTCAACAACAAACAAAATACATCTAACAATCGTTTTTAATAAATCTTTTCGTTTCCGTGTCTCATTTTGTATTTGTTTTATAAGGCAATCAATTGTGGTATGTTTTTAACATTATTTTCGAAATTTTGCCACTGGATGTAACAAGGTTTATGATTGCTAGATTTTTGAAGGCCAGGTATTCTATCATATAACTTTTTTTACTTTTTACTAGCCTGCCAACCATATTTTGAAGCAAAAATCTTTGCTCGCGAAATCTATAAATAAACGACAAGGAAAACAAAGCAGAGTATTTTTAGATTTTTAAATTAAATTAAAATTTAGAAAAAAATTATTTCTAATTAAAAGACATCATTAAATTAAAACTCGGGTATCCGTGTTTTAAGTTTGCACGGGTACCCGTGTACTCGCCCGGGTACCCGGGCAAACATTTAACAATTTATGACATCTTTTCTTATGAAATCATTGTGTACAAAAACATAAATCTCGATATTAAAACAGAACGTAAAGTTAAATTTCTTTTTTTAGAAGTACTAACTTTTTCACACAAAAAAAAGAGCTTAGAAGTTTTGCATTGAAGTGTAGCAAACAATCTTGGCTCAACGTCTATAGTATGTAAACTAAATAAACAATGTTGGCCTAATTTTGTTTGCTACTCCGGTTAAAAGCGAGGAAGATTGAAAAGAATTTTTCAAGATATTGTTTTGAAATTAATTTTTTTTTTACATGTTTAAAATTTAACAAGTCGTTTCAAATTTAACAAAAGTATATTCATATATTTAACAAATAGATTTTCAAAGGTAAAATTCAAGACTCTCATTCAAAAATTTTAAAGTTTAAAAGCGCAATAAATTGTTGATGATGTTGAACTTTTTGATTATTATATCGTACTCGTTATGCAATTTGTTCAATATATTATAAAGTAACGAGTTTACAAATAGCAAATTAAAGTTTTGTTTGTTTAAGTCTACCTGTATAATTATTATCAACATCGTTAGGGAAGGTAATGTTCACTTTCATTATAACACTGATATTTTTTCATTTTTCAACCATTTTACCACAACACATAGTAGAGATAAGATATTGGCCATTGCCTCCGTATATTTTTGATGAAAACAACAAAACAACTGGAATGCTTGTCAAGTTTATAGAAAAAATGGACATATATTGTGAAAACGCATACAATTTTAAAATGGTGCCTCAGTTTAAAAAAGTTGCTGAATCTCGAAAAGATTTTTTAAAACTAACAAACAATATTTCTGATACCTCATCCGATGAGTTATTGATTTGGGGACCCTATATTTCCAGTCAAACAACAGGTGAGCTAAACAAACAATACAAAGACCAGAAATACACAGCGATTGAATTTTTCAAAGGGACTAACATAATTGTTGTAGTTAATAAAAACCAAATCTATATTTTAAATAAAATTTTCAATGCTTTTAACGAAAACTATGTGGTTGTTATAATTTTACTTTTAATATCTGCTTATACTGGAATTTTGATATGGTTAATTGAGCATCGTGAAAACTCAGAATTTAATTCATCTTTTTATAGAGGAGCTGGAACTGGTGTTTGGTGGAGTTTTGTAACTCTTATGACTGTTGGCTATGGAGATGTTATACCGAAAAAGTTATTTGGTCGAGTTTTAGCTGTAATTTACATTATTTTTGGAGTTCTTAATTGTAACCTAATGACGGCTTTAATTACTGATTCTATATTTGGAGAATCTGGAATCAGCATTCTCAACAAAAATGTTTCAGTGTTTAAAGATTCAGCAGAAAAAAGATTAGCGTTAAATGATTTCAATGCAACGGTTACGGAATCCGAATCTTATGAAGAAGTAATTCAAAACGTGCGCAAAGGCAAGGTATTTGCTGCACTCATGAAAGAAAATGTGGCAGCGTGGATTAAACCATCAATTTTAGTGAAATCAAAAACTAACAATGTTGAATTAGCAGTTGTTTCAAGGTTTAAAAGAGAATTTTCAATAAATTTTATAGTGACGCAAAGTGATATTCTTAAAGAATATACATCGTGCTACAAAGCTTTTGAAGAAGAACAATATACTGTTCCAGAAAATATGTTTAAGAAACTTCTGAAAATAGAAACGGTATACTTTCCAACTTGGTATGAAAGTTTCTATAATATTTATTTCCAAATGTTACTAGGAGTCGTGTGTTGCGTTGTTATTGCTTCAATTCTATTTGAATTAAGAACACGAAAAATGAAGAGAAAGAAAATTTATATTACAGCTGAATAAACAATGGATTTGAAAGTTAAATTATCTAAAAAAAATGTAAATAATTATGTGAGCGTGGACATTTCAAAATTGAACTTTGTTGAAAGTTTGAAAAGCATGAAAAACACAAACTATGCTACATAGTAGTTTTTTAATTATTAGATTTAAAGAAAAAAAAGTTAATTATATTTTATGATAGATTTATTATATGAAACCTGAGAAAAAAACTTTTGTTCACAAAAAAAACATACATGCATACTCACAGCTCACACTGAATAAGTGTGAATTTCGTATGTGCGAACTGGCATAAGTGCAAATTGGCATAAGCGCGAACTGTCATAGGCGTGAATCAGTTACAAAAACTGACACAACTGCGAACAGGCTAAAGTGCGCTTAAAAAAATAGGCAAATATTTGCATAATTGTGCTAAAAAGTGCGAATCGGGATAAGTGCGCCGAAAACTTTTTCAAATATTATCATAAGTCCAAATTAACATAAGTGCAAACTGGCGTATGTGCACCAAAAGAATTTGCAAGCATTTTCATATGTGCAAAGCAGTTGCAAAAACTGGCACAAATACGAACTGGCATAAGTGCAAAGCATAAATTGGTTTATGTATGAACTAGTATAAGCGCCTTGAAAAAATTTGCAAAAACTGGCATAAGTGCGCCAAAAGAATTTGAAAACATTGACATAAAGATCCACACTTATGCCAATCTTTGCAAATTTTTTCGAGCGCTTATGCCAATTAACTAATGCCAATTTGCACTTAAACCAATATTTGCAATTTTATTCGGTGCACTTATGCCAATTCACACTTATGCCAGTTTTTGCAATTGCTTTGCACTTCTGTCAGATATGCCCCACAAGAGTCATTTTCCTGAAATTAATACTATTCAAAAAGTTCAGTTCCAAATCATTTTTTAAAACCAGATTCTAAAAGAGAATAAAAAATAATGTCTGAAAAATATAAACTTTTTATAAAAAAAGCAAATTCGCAATAGTTTAAGATAAATCTTTTGTCCCTTAAAAAAATACACAAATTTTGTTTTTCGCAAACTTACTGATGCATCTTGATACTTTTAATGCATTTTAGTATTTCTAAAATTATTTTTTTTTTAATAATAATAAAGCGCAATAACAAAAAATGTTTTATCATCAAAAAATTTTGAAAAAAAAATTATTTTTAGCTGAGATATAAAGCTTCATGCATAACTGTCTCGTTATGCCCCACTGTCCCGATATGCCCCGCTCTACTCTACAAGTGTTTTCTAAATGATATAAGTGATATGTCTTAAAAAGGGAAATTGTCTGGTGCGGAAGATAAGTGCCTTAAACGACTGAAGGACAGATTGGAAGGGGAAAATTTTTTTTTACGCAAAAACTATTGTCTTATCAACTTCTCACAGTACTGCCTCTACTGTTAAGAAAACATATCTTGCTAGGATAGAAAAAATTGAACATGATGAATAAGTACAAAGCCGGTGCGAAGGGGGGTGGGGTGGTAGGTGACATCCCCCGTATAATAAATTAGTTGGCAAATTTGAACCTTTCACGGAAGTAAATATGATACGCATTTTCTCTCTTCTGCGGATTTCTTTTAAAAAATTACCGGTTGTTGATAATCTAGTTCATAAATTTAGCCATGCAACTTATCTAAAATATTTGATAATTTCCGCAATAGTAGTATTTTGTAGTTTAAGGATATAGATATTAGTGGTTTGTGTTTAACATTGTCCCGCATTTTTTATATCATGATATCGGTTTTCCATTCAAAATGGCGTCCTCCAAAAAGCAGTGTAAATGATTAAGACTGAGTTGAGTTAAAAATGAAATGAAACTTCGGAAATAGTAATCAATGGGAATTGAAATAGACTAAGAAGTTTAACAGAATTTTGGGAATCGTCTTTTAATTGGACCGATTTTGATTGGACCGATTTTGATGACTATTTAAAAGAAATTAGGATTGTAATGCTCTCAAAACTAAGTACGTGTGTAAAAATTTCAAACTGTTTTTATTATTGATTATTATATATCTAAAATCAGCATAACAATAGTGAAAATTTTGTAACAAAATATCAATTCTACAAAAAGTTATGCTAAATTAAGTAACAAAAATTAATTATAAGGATTGCTTAATAAAACAGCGACCAATTTTAAAATGTCAAATGCGGCTAACGGTAGTTTTGTTATGGAACTTTGTTGTTGTATGAGCAATATTTTGCTTTATTTACAATATTTTAAGTTAGTTACATATTCTGCTACAAAAAATTAGATGTCTGCTACAAAATTTTTTTCAATAAAATTTGATATCTACGTAAATAAAAACTTTAGCAATTTTCCTTAAGTTTTTATTCTCGTAAAGCTGAGCAATTACTAAGTAAGTTGCTTAGCTTTACGTGAATAAAAATTTGAGCAAAACTGCTGAAGTTTTTATTCACGTAATGCTGACCAATTGCTGAGTAAAAGCAATTGCTCATTTTTATTCAACCGGCCTAAGATTTCCATCATAGTCTTAAAAAAGTGTTTTCCAGAATTCAATTTTTGCTAAACTTTTAAAATGTTAGCGCATTAACAAGTGGTTGCAATTTTTTAAAACTCTAGAAAACACTTTGACTTCTCCACTATCCTATGATTAGTCTTCACTCTGTTATTAGTTTCTTTATATAACGTTTTTGAGATTAATAAATGATTTCTTTCTAACTGCAAAATTAAAGTTATTCTTGAAGGCCTACACTTCACTTTATTTTAAGTAACTTTAAGTGTACCACAAAATTTGCTCCTGTAATGTTTCTTATCTACAATAACAATCTTCATGAAAATTTTACATCTAAAGTACCTCTATTAGCTAAGGACTCAACTTTATACTCTTGTCTTGACAAAAAATCTTTCCTATTTGATTGCTTAGAACGAGCGCCGGTTTTTAATCTGATCTCTCTTCTGTAACAGCCTAAGGCTTGCAGTGGCTTGTGGATTTAAATTTTTTAAGGCAACAAAACTCATTTATTTACTGCAAAAAAATATTGTAATACTGCTGGCATTTCTATATTGACGAATAGCAACCCTCTTACTATAAGACAAAGCCTAAAAGCACATTGTAAAAGTAGTTAGACCTGCTTTATCTGCCATGCTTGAACCACTCTCCCATTGTTGTAAAGTTGCATTTCCTTCTTTTTTCTACAAATACTATCTTGGCCAATGTTCAAACGTGCTATCATCACTATTATGATAAACCAAAACTCATTCTTACATTCATTCTTACTACAAAACTCATTCTTATTCAACAAGTTGCATCCTTTTGCTGTATCTGTCCCTTTATGCTATAAAAACTTTTATTAATTCCGTTTTTTGTTCTTGCACATCAAAAAAGCTTTTTAACTCTTCCCCATCTTCGTGTTTTCATTTTTAATACATCTTGCAACTTTTAAAGTTTTCAGTTAACAATTTACTTTTTTAACTCATAACTTAATAGTGGTTGCTTGCAATCTTGTTGAAAGTATATTCGAGATTTTTTTAATTAAATTTTAATTAATTTTAAGTAAATTTAAATCCACAAGCCACTGCAACGAGTTTAAAAATATATAAATATATGCAAGTATGCAATAAATACAAATCTAAATACAAAATTATAATTCAAAAAGTATTATAAATTTTTTCTAGCCCCGGCTATTAACCCCTGTTAAATCTTGCCGTGGTCGGGGCCGGGTTTGCAAAAAATCTTTTTTTTAGCCGAGGCCGGGGCCCCGATCGCTTACTATATATGGTATTTAGATTTGGCTCAATATTTGATCATACTTCTAACGTATTTTAATAATTTTTAAGGTTACTCAAATGAGAGGAATGGGAGGAGCGACTCCACGGAAAACAGTTAAAAATGTATTGAATACTATCATGGAAAACAGGGATTATTTAGCTCCTTATTATAAATGCATAAAAGGTGAGTACTGAATGCGAGTTTGTAGCTATTTCATTTTATATAAGACTGAAATATTTTTGTTAACAGTAAATGGAAGAATGTGAAACAGTAATACGTTGCTCATTTTTTCCTATTCATTATTTGCAAATATATTTGCGGTTGTTTTTTATTTTAATTTAGTTTTTTTATCTATGACTTTCCTAAACTAACAACAAGTATTTTAATATAAATTTTTATTGTGGATGTCTTTTAACTTGTTGACTTTTTGAAAATCAATTTTGACAATTTTGTGATTATATTATTCAGACAATTTTGTGGTAAATATTATTTCCTTAAATACTATTGTATGTCGCAACTTGGTGATGATGCAAGCAACATCAAGTGTGCAATTGGTGACATATTAAAATGAGCCAAAAAATAATGTTTATGCTAGATTGTATTTATATATTAATTTTGACAAAAATATTACTCTTTTTATTTATTTGCAATGATTTGTGTCAATACTGGGATTCAATTATTTATGAAGTAACCTTATCATTATCCTAATGAGGATTACCACTCGTGTTGAATCCCAAAAACGCGTGTATATTAAATTTAGGCTTTGTGGGGGAAAAAAAGGACTTAATTTCTTATATCAAGACTCCATTTTTTATAATTGCTAGAAATGGAGTCGGTATGAGAATAAGCTGAATAAAATTAAACGCTGATTGAACGGACAAAATTTAGACGTCCGTTAGACGTCCAAAAAGCGTCTATTGTGGACCTCCGAACGGACTGTTTTGGACGTCCTTGGACGTACTTTATAGGTCCAAAAGGGATGGACGAAAGTCGTTGCATTTGGTACGTCCGAACGGACCATTTTGGACGTCCTTAGACGTACTATGGATGTCCGTGTGCCCATTGGGTTTTATCAGATCTTGAAAAGAAGAATCTTCTAAATCTGCTGCCATGATCAAACATGGAATGGATGTGATCAAGAAAGCTGTTGATCTTTTAAATAAAAGTCAAACATTTGTTATTAACCAGCCGTTGTATACTTTGGCTAAACTGATACACTGGAATTGGAAAGAATACTACGGAGAAGAAGCTTTCGTCATTATGATGGGGCTACTTCATATCAAAATGGCGGTGCTTAAAACGATTGGAGACTAGTTGAAAGATTCCGGGTGGTGTTCTACGTTAACTAAAGCAAATATTTCATTAGCAGGGAAAGATGAATCATACCTAAATGCATCACATGTATCAAAAACAAGAAGTGTGCATCAGGTAAATTTTAAAGTCTATTTTAAGTGTGCATCAGGTAAATTTTAAAATCTATGCGGAGTAGTTCTTGGGAATCTTCCGATTGAATTTTTTATTTTTAATGCATGGGTGTTTCACTTCTAATTAAGAAAAAGTTATTACCAAAACAACTTCAATCAATTTCATATTTTCAAATAAGCTTCTTAAACGGACATTTAACTGTTATTGTATTAAAAAAAACAACCTCCTTCTCCTATGACACATTTGTTATTTTTCTCATGTGCATGTTATTTGTTATTTTGCTCATGTCTAAACTTATTGTGGAAAACTTTTAATTTGTTTTGTTTACAACAAACATGCCGCTCTGATATAGTCATGCAATTTCTGAATTTGTATTTTCCAGTTAAATCATATCTGCTAAATATACGGATAACCGCGTGTGTAATAGTATGTATGGTCCATTACGAAAAACCACGGTATCAGTTGTCGAATGCACTGCCTATACAAATCAAAATTTCCAGTCTTTATTGATCGCACAAAAGCTAATATACCCAGCTTAAATCTGATCGTTATTCACCAAAATCTAAATTGGGGATAAACCTGTTCTGTAAACAATTTTCTTTCCAATCATCAAAAGGTTTTTCACATCTTTATTTTCGAATCACGTAGTCTTGATGAGCTTGTTTCATCAAAATATGAAGAGCAGCAGCAGTTACCTATTACGGAATTATTTTTTTTACTTAAAGCGTTCATAACTCAAAATTTTCTAAACAATGATGTTTAGTAATTGTTTGTATATCACAAAATCAAACTTATTCTTTCTAAAAATGAAATGCATTAAAAATAAAAAATTCATTCGGAAGATTCCCAAGAACTACTCCGCTGGATGATTTGTGGACCTGAGTTAGACCTGAATCAAATTTAACATACGCAGAAAACAATGTTTCAAACATCATAAGCAAATTAAAAGTCATCAAAATCGGTCTCAAGTTGCGAATTAAGTTGATGTAATTTCAAACATGAGTAATCCATTTAAAAAAGAAAGCCTAGATCTTCTGGTGCTTGATAGACATCTATCAAGCACCAGGTAAATACTGATAATTCAATTGAGAATTTCTGAGAAAAAATATTTAACCGTTTTTTCCAAACCAGAATAAAGGAGTGTAAGGAGTCTATCTTCAATCCAATAAAAAGAAATAAGCTACCACTTTTTAGTTACCACCGATCTTGATGTCGTTGGTAAAGCTTATTATTTGTACTTTAGATTATCTTTAAGCTAAAAAATATTTCATGTCATGAAAATAATTTTTATTAAAAATCACATAATCATAGTTTTCTAATATTAGGTTTAGGACTTTTTCATAAGCTACATTTAGAAGAATAATGGATATGGTTTAGTACGAGCGAAAATCAACTGTTCATTTCACTGCACGATCTTGTAAAATGTCTTGGTCAAAAAAAAAGAAATGTTTACCTCTATTTCATGCAATAACAGGTTGCGATCAAGTTTCTTTTTTTGCTGGAAAAAGAAAAAAAAACTTTTCTGGAAAACTTGGGGAAATTTTGAAAATCTCACTTACGCCTTGCAATCAATTTCCAATTATCCCTTAAAGAAAGATATCATTAGTTCTACTTAATTAAAAGATTTTTTGTGCTACTATATGACCCTAAAAGTTCTTACATTAGTGTAAATGAATAAAGAAAAGACTTTTTTTTCAAAAAAAGGACGTTTACCAGACGCCATACCCCCTACGCAAGACGCTTTGTAATTGCATATCACTGGAGCTGTTTACCAGGCTCTTGAGATATGCAGATATACCACTGCTTTAGAGATATACCACTGCTTTAGAGATATACCACTGCTTTAGAGATATACCACTGCTTTAGAGATATACCACTGCTTTAGAGATATACCACTGCTTTAGAGATATACCACTGCTTTAGAGATATACCACTGCTTTAGAGATATACCACTGCTTTAGAGATATACCACTGCTTTAGAGATATACCACTGCTTTTGTAAAAAGTTAAATAAAGTATATGAATAAAAAGAAACTTGATTTTTTTCTTACTCTAAAACAACTTTTTTTCAATTATAACGCTACTGTAGAAATCTAATTTGAACATAAGTTCTTTAAAAAAGCTAGAAAATAAACCATATTTGTTCTGGTAGATTGTAAAATGCATTAACGTTCACGGGAAAAAAAGTCAGACGAAATATCGTCTAATGTTAACCTCGATACTGTTTTCGTTTTAGAAGAAATCGAGAACGTTGTTTTGATTCCATAATTTATTAATTATAATCAGAAGTCGAAAATGGCACCAAAGGTAATATAAAATGCCATTTAAAAGTTAAAAAAATAATTTTTAGAGTTATTCTTTTTTTTGGATGCCAATAATTATGACAACAAAAATAAAGCTTATTTTCTAGCTTTTGTTTTCAATATTGGTATCAAATATATTTACGTTATTACTAACAGTAGGTCTGAGCTACTTTGTGTTCTATTTATTTTTCAGTCTAAAACCCAAAAATCAAGGAGAAACAACAGAAGTAGTATAATAAGGGCATTCCAGAACAAAATTTTTTCAACCATATACCTATCCATATTCTCATATCATATTTCAACTATAAATTTATCTATATTCTCATAAGCCATTTCAATCATTATACTATCTACAAATTCTTAACTCATTTCAACTATTGTCTTAACCATAATTTCTGAGCCAAAATAAAATAATATGAAGATAATGGTAGTATAACAACCATAATATATTAATATATTATGGTTACAAACTATAATATCTGAGCTAAAACATTTTTTTTAATTTTAAATCAATTTTTCAAGTTAAGCTATAATTTCATAACTGAAATCTAAGCTCATTGAGGTCTTACGCGTAAAATAAAGCATATCCTATTACATTAAAACTTCCAGATTGTCCAACTTGTGAATCTCCAGAGTTAATTGTTACTACTAATCTTCTTTCAGTAGGAGCACTTGGCATGGAATCAGTAAAATTTCTGTAAAATGAGATAGTAGTTGTAGAGTCAATTGTATCTTTTGGTTGATACAATAGTCCAGATGATTCATTATTAAATGATTTAATATTTACACGGTTCCACAAAGAAAGATAAAAATCTTCTAAACCAGATAAGCAATATATGCATACACTATTCTGATCAAATCCTTAAAATACTGTATAACCCTGTCCGTCATATGGTGTCCAAGGTTGTATAACAGAGTTAGTATTTACTTGAGAATTGTATGCATCATACATGCGTACTCGAGATTCCCACCAATTTGTAGATTCTCCAATAATATGCATTCTCATATGTTTAAGATAAACATCTTGACCAGCAACGTTTGGAGCATCTAATAATATAATTCTTTACCATAAGTTGTGTTTATAAATCATAATGTTTCTGAGTATAATTTAATAGGTGACAATGATTGAGGTATTGATGTAGTCATTGTAATAAATGGTTGTATCCAATATGTAACGTTTTGACTAGTTTTATTGTATAGTTGAATTACTAGACTAGTAGTAAATGGTAAATCTAGTGTAATGTATCCTCCTATTGCATTAGCCATATTCACATTACAACCTTGTAAAGAGTTTGCATAATATGGTCCACCTAGAGGTGTAAATAAAAAATCACAGGCTAAAGGAATATTATTATCTTCAACACTATCTGTAGAAGTAGAATAATCTCCTATGCAAATTGCATGATCTGCGTATATTCTAAGAAATACATTACCTGGAACATTATGATTAGGATCTAATCCTTGGAATGCTAACCATAGTTTTCTGAGAATACCAGGACCAGAAGATTGTACAAAAACTGTTGTTGCATCAGCATCTGTATTTGGTGGAATAGTCTGTTGTTTTAATCCAAGGCATGTTAAACTTGAATTTGGTGTTACTCCTAATTCATTAAGATTAAGTGTTTTGTTAACAACATAATTTTTTGTAGCAGCATCATGTGAGCTAGTAGGTTCTGCTACATTTATTAATTTATTAGAATTCATATTAATATTACTAGCTGCATTATTTTGTCCATCTCTCCTAACAAAAAAGTTATTCGCTTGAGATATTGTTAAACTATCTACAGCTACAGCTGAAGGAGTGTCGCGTACGAATATATCAACAGGCATTTTATACATAAAGAAAAAATTTTTTAACTTTTTTTTTAAAATTACCATAGATTATTAATAATATTCTGAAAATCATGTCCCTCATCTAGTTTTTTTAAAACATATAAACACAAGTGTCCACAGAATGAGGTATTTACAAATTGAACTCTTTCACTATTATAATAAATAGGTCTTTTTAAATAATTAACAATTTTAACGGGCGGTGGTAGTCCATAAGAGTCAAAACTTAGTTTTTTATCTACGTCTTTGTACCAGCAAATCTAATGAAATCCTTGCGTACTTGAATCTCCTGTATTTAATATTCCACATTCTTTTTTTTTTGCGTATTTTGAGATCCTTTGGATCCATAAAAATTCGATAATTCATCTCTTACAAATAAACCTCTAAAATGTTTTATTTTTAATTTTTTTGCTGCTTTGATCAATTGAAAATTTGTTAGTGGTTCATTAAGTAAAATTATTCCTTCAACATTGATAAGTTTATAATTGTTATTTTCTATTTTTATTTATATATATTTATATTTTTGAGTTCTTTGACCACTTTGCCTAATTGACCTCTCTATTGACCTCTTTGCCTAATTGACCTATTTAACCTATAAATTATTTACTTTTAGTTTGTAGTGTCCATATGCTAATGTGTGTATACCATCTTCTAAAATAACTCTTTTATCGTCTTCTGCGTCTAATGCTACTTTATTGACTTCTTCTGTGTAAATTTCATGTGAATGTGATCTTATTACATTCATTTTCCTAATATGATTCCTATTACTTAATAAACAATCTTTGTAATCTTCATGAGTTATATACTTTTTAACAACATTTTTCTTTACTCCTTTACATTTTTTATCTTTTCCGTATACTTTGTAAGAATACATCTTTGATCTGAGTCCTACAAATTCTTCAATTTGTGCTCCTCCAGACTCATCTTTAAACATTCCTATTACTTTCTTATTAACACCAACTTTAAAATCTACATTAATAATTGCTAAGTTTTTTGGGTCAAATTCATTTGTATCAAACTTGCTTTCAACATCTTTAGAAATATCAGCATAAAAGTCTTCTGTTTTAGTTTCATATGCTAAAGAATCTGTATCAGTGAATAATAGTTTTGCTCGATCAGCATATTTTTTCTTACTACTTATTATTAGAAGTTCCTAACCTATTTGATATCATACTAATTCCACCTCTTATACCATCTTCTAACCTATTTGATATCATACTAATTCCACCTCTTATACCTTTCTTTATCATTAGTATCATATCGTAATCACTTAGCAATTCTAATTTTATTTTTGTTTTTTTCAATGCTGCATCCCAAGCTAATTCTGGTGATGTATAATACCAAGCAGGATCTAATTTATAACAATTAATACAAACATCTCTAAAGATTTTAAATACGTCAGCTAGTAAAAGCACATCTGTAACATTGTACAAGCCATGATAATCTCTAAATGTTTTGCAATTAAACTCATTTCATACATTTTGTGCATGTGAGTAATCATCATCACTTATATCCTCATCGTTTAATTTTGAAAATAATGATTCTTTTGGCGGTAATTGTGTCTCATTAAATCTATTAATAGAATCAACCCAATCATATGGGTATACACCTTTTCTTAGTAACAAATCTATTTTTTTACCTGAATAAAATTTTCCGATATTTTTGCACTGGTCTTTTGCTAAATTCTTTGATAAAAAATCTAAGCTAGAAGGCATAAATCTATAACTATCTAAGAAACAAAGTTCTGGAATAGTACTGGAAAGAATTTTGGCATTTTATGATTTAAATTACAATCTTGATGAGCAGCACCTCTATATTTTCCAGTAATATGACAATGGTCATGTACTTTATCTTTTCCAAGATCTTCTCTACAAATGTGGCATGATATTGCTGTATTAAAATCATGCTTGTTTTCAGTAGTAAATATCATCTTTTTTGAAAATTTAATCTTGTTATAAATTTTCTTAATATCTTCTTCTAAGCTATCAACAAAAATTTGTGCAACATCATCTGTATCACTACTTGCAGTATATGTGGCTGATAAAAATTTTCATCAAAACATTTAATATAATAACAGAATGAACTTGGAATATGTTTCTGATATTGTTTAGTATAAGATTCATTCGGATTTGGTTCACAAGTGTCAATTTTTTTGATAAAAATTTCAAAGTCAGCATATACTACAAACGGAACTCTCGTTGATTTATTGTGATTAGTAAATTGCATAGTTGAATTTGGTGGTGGAAGTTCGATACGTACTGAATCATGTGTTTCACAATACGTTTTATGATTAGATAATGATTCTTAAACCCTAATAAACAATTTCTACAATAGTGATTTTTACAATGTTTATTAGATGTTTGTGATGAAAGTAATCTGCTTAAACTTTTTATTAAACAGTAATGATTAGTTTCACCATTTGAGATTAATAGTAAATCTATTCAATGTTTGCGATCATTATTCTTTGATACATGCAAAATATGAACTTCTGAATTTTCATAACCATATACATTGACACTGATATCTTGGTTGTTCTTCTCAAATTGTGTGATTTGATTTAACGATACTGGAAATTCTATTTTATCCCAGTTTATTTTTTCAGCTTAATTTTTAAGCTCCTAATCTACTCTTTGAGGATTATTATGTGTTGGATTTAATGCTCTTGCAATACACCACTTAAAACATTGATCATCTTCATTTTTTTATATTAATTATCGCATTTTTATTTGCTAAATTTTTATCAAGTGGAATATATGATTTAGATTTAATAGGATTATATTCAATAATATTTATATCCATCTTTTCAGCAAAAACAAATCTCCAACCTGATCCTGCTTGTTGATATAATGATAATGATTCTAAAATTTTCTGCTTTGATATTTCATAAAACTCGTCTAAATCTGTTGTTTCTAATTCAACTTGATTATTCATTCTAAACGGAGCAGATGTGATTATAGTTTCTCCTGTTTTAATATCAGTACGCTCCATTTCACAATAGAGAACTATATAAACTTTAAAATTTTTATTTTCTTTTAGTACTTTAATAGCACTATTATGTAAATTGTTTTGTCACATTTTTAACAGATGATTTCTTTAATTTAAATTCTATTGGGTTTTTGTAAAACTTATTATACAACTCTACTACTTTAGATTTTAATACTTTAATCTTTTCATTAGCTGTTTTTTTTAATTTTATCAGGAACAAAAGACATAATCCAATTTGCAATAGAATTATTTGATTCTTTTCGAGATATTGATGTATTAGTTGCAATAAAAGGTGTAGGAGTTAAAATTGTTGAAGATGATATATCTGGAATAGGATCATCTAATAAATTTCTCTGTTCGACTGATGTAGATTGCGTTTGTGTGCGCTCAGCATGTGTGTGCGCTAACGCTTCTAATAATTCACTATTTTTCATTCTATAATAATATTTAATTTTTCGCTCTTTTGTGATTTGTTGTGGCTTTTATTTTTTATTTTTATATAGCAAGATATTTTTTTTAATTTTCATTTTCTTTAAATGATTTTTCAAAATAAAAAAATCTTGCCGCATTTTTATTATTAAAAATATTTAAAAAGCACATGTAAATATTTTTTAAACATCTTTATTTTATTTAATTTTATTCTGATTTTTAAATACATCCTCATCCTCGAATTCTACAATAATAAGTAATATTTCGATATTTTGCAATCCTTGCTCTTTTGTAATTATCAATGTTCTATATATAAAAGGTGTAGGAGTTAAAATTTCTGAAGATGTTATATCTGGAATAGGTTCATCTAGTATATTTTCCATTTTTTATATGACAAGATTTCATTTTTTTAATTTTTCAAAATTAAATATGTCAATCTTAAATCCATTATCAACTTTTCCATCACGTAATTCGAGATATCTCCATCCATGCTTAGTTTCACGCATAGCACTATATAATGATTTATATATTTAAATTTCTCCTGTTTCTATGTTAGTTAATTTAACAGTGGCTGGTTTTTTCTTTATTGTTCTTAATCTTTCATATTTTGGATCTATTTCTTTTTCTTCTTTTTCACGATTTGTCCTAGGTCTCCCAACTAGATTCTTCTCATTTACTTCTTTCACTGGATGTATTCTTGGTCTACCAACTGGTCTTTTCTCATTTACTTCCTTCACTTCAGCCATAATAGATTCTTTATCTAATAACCCATTTTCAATACCAATCATTAGCAATGTATCGCGATTGTCATATGTTTTTGAAATATTATTTTCTTCTAATAGATTTTTTAAACTTTTCTTTGTATATTTCATTCTTTTAATATATAAAGAAAAAAAATTTAATTAATTTTCAAAAAAATTTAATTTACAAAAATTTAATAAGCAACATTCATTTTATTCCCGTCTGATTGAAATTCTATCATTCTATCAGATATTACAACAGCATATGCATTAGTACTTGCTGGAACAGCTGTATTAAATTTTGCTTTAATTTGTAGATTTATTGTTGATGATTTTAATCTTTCTGATTGTTTACTAACATTAAAAACAAAGAGTGGGTATAAATCTTTATAGTCAGAAGGAGTTATATTGCTCTGTGTGATCAATTCATTTATTCCATAAAATGTTTCATTAAACACAGCTGCATCTCTATAAGCTCTTGAAAATTGTTGATTTGGGAATGACAAATTATAATCAACAGCAGGATATCTTTCTTGATTAACCATAATGTACATATTTTTCAAGTCGCAATGATCAAATATTGAAGCATTAGTATTTTGGTCGCTATTCTTACTTGTTTGAAATCCAACAATAATGTATCTTGGTCTTTCAGGAGATGCTTTTACGCTCAATCTCCAAGAAAATGAAGTAGATTGTGGAACAACTATAGTATCACACTGACGCTGACGAAAACTTACTAGAAGAGTAACTTTTGATTCAATAGATTTATAAAGACTAATCCTTTCTACATCTGATGGGATCACATGTGGTATAAACAATGATATTTTATTAAGATTAACTTTTGCATCAGCTACAGCAGCAAGTTTAAAAATTGTGTCATCATCTCTTTTTCTTACAAGAGTTATTGTATGTTTAAACCCATAAATAACTTTGTCGTAATCATCACAGAATCCAAAAATGTGCCTCAAAGGTATGCAAAATGAAAATGTTCCTTTCGTAGTTGGTTTCTGAATTATTTATTCTTATCTTAATGCAAACCCTAAGTTATCAGCAAGTACTGTTGTTGTTGTATTATCTTTATTCCACGATTGATTTAATCCTTGCGCTAATTGAAAGTCATTTGGGTATTTAAGCATTCCTAACATTGTAGTTGCTTGACCTGGGTTATAAACAGTTTCTATATCTTGGTTTGATAACTGGTATGATATTTGACTGAATAAATGCATAATACCATTATTTGTAAGCGTCACTGCATCTGCATTAGCATAAGCTGATCCATCAGCAAGTTTAACAAGTTGTCCTTCAAATAAGAGAAAATCTTCAGATGGAAGTGTGAATATTTGTTCAAAATGACAACTTCCGAAGTATTAAATTTTATAGAAATGCTAACTGTAGATAATGGAATTGAGAGATTTGAATTCCATGAATATGAGTCTGTGTCTGGTACAAATCTAAATAAAGGAGAAATAAGAATCAACAGTGAGCAACTTGTTGCTCACTGTTGATTCTTATTTCTTTTTCAACTTTCTTATTTCTTTTTCAAACAAACATCACCTTTTTCAACTGCAGCATTTATAGCAGCTTCTATCGCTGATGTTAAAGGTTCTTTTCCTGCTGATTTAACAGCAGTTATTGCAGTTTTTCCTAAATCAGTAGCAGCCATCTTCTTCAACACAGCTGATGATACTCTTGTTACATTTGAAGCTTTTATTTGTTTAAATAAATCTCTTATACTTTCGAATATACAACTTCCTCCAATAACATGTTTCTTTACATATCTCTTATTATGAACAATTAGCATTTTTATGTACTATATTTTTTTTTTATATGCACTAATATATAATATAAAATATTTTGTATTGCTTTATACTCTTCACTATCTATTATACCTTGTCGTAATAATTCATCACAAACTGCAACAGCTTCATTTCCTGCTCCAGTGTTACCTGCTTCCAATGCATCTATACGCAAATCAAGCATTTTAATTAAAGCGTCAGGGTCGCTTGGAAGAATTAAAGTTTGTATTCTTGTTTCCAACTCCTGTTCGTTTTGATTCACGCTTCGCATTTTTCTTTATATCTCTCCAAATGGGAGCTATTATTTCTCTGTATTTTCCACTACGAGACGACTTTGGTTTGTATGGGTTTTCAGTAGTAATTGAATCTGTTTGTATTAATATATCTCGATATTTTTTAAGATCAACTTCATTTTATATTCCCTTATCAGGTTTAAACTTTGTTAACAACTCCCAAAGACCAGGAGTACCATAATATGTTTCATCATCAATAGTTACATTATTATCACTAATATGTATTGGCTTTTTTTCAATATAAAATATACCATCTTCATTACGTATTCCAAACGTAGAATCTTTAGATTTTTTACTAGTAGCATACATTTTTAGATAACTTGCTGCAATTTTTCCTAGCCTCATATCTTTATTTTCTTCATGATAAGGCAATAGTTCTTTAGAATCAGTTA
Source organism: Hydra vulgaris (assembly GCF_038396675.1). Lineage (NCBI taxonomy): Eukaryota > Metazoa > Cnidaria > Hydrozoa > Anthoathecata > Hydridae > Hydra > Hydra vulgaris. The sequence continues at coordinate 18,045,543 of NC_088928.1, forward strand.
TCTTTATCTCTCTATTTGCTTCAGGATAAGAATTTGAAAAAGTGAGTGTAAATTTATTAGCTTGAACTTGCAATTTATTTATGTTTTCTTTTATTCCATCTTGACTATCAATTAACGGCTTGTACAATTTTTCTAAGTCTGACTGTAAATTAGTTTCACCCATCTTTTCATATAAATTATTCTGCTGTATTCTTTTTTTAAGATCTAAGAATTCTTTGACTATTTGATCTCTTCTTTCAGGATCTTCAATTTTTAGAAATGACATTTTTGTTTTTATATAAGAAATATAAAAAAACACAACATAATTTGTTAAGTTGTGTTTTATGTTTTACGTTTTATGCTTTACGTTTTATTTTAATACACTATTTTATGTTTTGATGTTTACGTTTTTACTAAATCTGCTTTCGAGTATTTCAATTGCTTCATCTCTTCCTTGTTTAATTAATGATTCTTTAGTTTGTTCATTAATTAATTCTTTTGAATTTGTTCTAATTTGCTCAAGCATGGCTTTAAATTTTTCAAGTTCACTAAGTATTAGTTTAAATTCATTGTCATCTATACTTCCATCTACTAAAGCTTTAGAAATATAGTCACTTATTGTATTTAATTTTGAATCAGCAAGTACTTTAATATTTTCATGCTTTTCTGCTTTTAAATTTAATTTTATATTAACTTGACCTCCTATTAATGATAAAACACCTGCTCCTAATGCTGCACCTTCACATGCAATAGCTACTGGTGCTGCAATTATTGTTGCTAAAAATCCAATTCAATAGGTCCAAGTACCATAGTGCTTGCTAGTAATAAATTATCAATTGCTGAAATTATTTTTCAGCTCTATGATACTTTTTACTTAACATATTTCTCTTTTCTCTCTCACTTTCTATTTCTTTTTGAATCTCACTAATTGTGTTTAGGCGATATATATGTGCACTAATAATCTTATTTTCTTCATCAAGTGCACTTGGAAGATTTGGATATATTTTATTATCATTTGCACTTTGTGCATTTGGTATATCTGAATAAATATTATTACACAGCTTTTTGCAATTAAACTCCATTTTAATAAGTAAAAATATTTTTTTTTTAATTTTTTTTTTTTTAATATTTACAATAAATTCACATTTCATAAACTATCTCCTTTTTTAATCAATAGATCAGAATCAGAATTATTAACAACATTTACTACAATATCATCAACAGTCTCTGATATTACAGAGTTTTGTAAACTTAACATTTTTAATTTAAGTTCTTCTTTTAATGAAACTAACGCAACACCTTCATTAACTACTACACCAAACTTTAAAAGAATATATTGATGTGATAGAGATTTTATTGTAATGTTGTGCTGTGCAAATATTTCATATTTTTTCTCAGTTATTAACACTGAAGGGTGATCCAAATTTTTGTGTACTTTAGAATGAAGTGATTTTAGAGGTTCATCTGGTATATATTTGTTTATAAATTTGTGTATTGACGGATTATGCATTTGGCATTTCTCTTGGCATTTCTTTTTATATGCAATATAAAAAAATTTCGAGAATTAAAAGAGTATATTCAAAAATGGAATTTTAGCAAATGGTGAATCTGGACCTAATAATAAACCTTTACCTGTTGATGTATATCCATTTCCATTACGTAAGTACAATCTATCACCTACAGAACTTCCTTTACTCCATAGTGTTGAATATAAACCATTTCCTACAGCTATCATTTTAACTCCTTCTCCATTCTTTTTCCTGTACCCAGTACCCCTTCCAGCAATTTTATCAACCATAGCTGATCCAGCTGCTGAACTTACTCCTGTTAAAAGCCCTGTTGCAAGTGCTGGAGCAACGCTTGATAATAAAAATCTTCCATCTGTACCAAGGAAAGGTAATAGTGCACCAATAAATCTTCCCTCTATTTGAGAATTGTGAACTAGTTGTGCTTTACTTAGAGTAATTATTAAGCTTTTACCTTTTTCATATGCTCTTTTAATTCTATTTAATTGATAATCTGTTACAGCTAATACATGCTCACCATTTAGATCTGAATGTGATAACTTCGTATTAGTTCCATAACCATCTTCAATTGCTTTTTTAAGTTTTTCTAATTGCCCAGGCGAGACATTTATTTTAATATTAGTGTATTTACTCATTTTTATATACATATAAAATAATTTTTAAAAAAGTTACAAAAAATTATTGTACCATTTATTTAATAATAAATACTACTTCACTTCTTTTATATGAAATGTGATAGTTATTTCTTCTCCTCGTAAAATCAAAATATTTCCATTTTGATCAAGCAATTTATTTTCCGTTCTTGATATTGTTTTTAGTATTACTGGTAAGTAAACTAAGTTATACGGCTCTAGAGCAATTTTATAACCAGGACCTACAGTTGGAAAAAATGAATATATAACGTTATCAGTTCCTCCATTTATATACGATGATCCTATTATATCACTTGTTACTCGTATGCTATTAACATTTAATATATTAGTTGATATATTGTAGCCTGCTGAATATATTCCACGGTCAAAACCAAAAACATTTCTAATTGAATTTGAAGTTGTAAAATCAACTTTATAACCAGCTGCAATAGTTAAGGCTGATCTTTATGTATTATTATTTCCTTCAATTGTAATATTTGCAACTCCTGAACTTGCATCACCGTTTCCTGTCATAATCAATTGGATATATTTATTTATATCATTAATTTCATAACATCGATCTGGACTGTTTATATGCTTCCAAGTTGATCCATTATTTGCGCTATATCTAAAATTGTTGTTTGAAGAATTAATTTTAGGAAAACTGTAATGTCTCTAAACTAACTAGAGCCATTTCGTATTTTCTGTTTTCTTCAAGTGTAATAATAGGGCTATAATTAGTTCTTATTATACTGCTATTTCCGCTCACTGATATATATGCCATTTTTGTTTTTTTTATATAGAAGATAATATCTTTGTTTTTTATATATTTTTTTACACAACTAGTTTCAACAAGTTGGTATATAAAAACAACTTAATCCACTTCTATATTTTCCACATTCTTTTTTAGAAGGTAGATCTATAATAACAAATCCATGAGGCTCTGACTAAGCTTTCTTACAAAAAAATTTAAACTCATCTTTTGTCATACACACTAAAAAAAAAGGTAGAAATTTCTACCTTAGGGTAGGATATGTGATATACCCTTAGTAAGGTATAATTTTCTACCTTTTAAGGTAGAAAATTATATTAAAAACAATTATTTTTCATAGAATTTTCTAACTTAAAGGTATAATTTTCTACCTTATAAGGTAGAAAATTATACCTTACTAAGGGTATATCACATATCCTACCTTAACTAAAAATTTCTACCTTTAATTTTTAGTGTGTATGTATTCAATAAAAAATTAGTTTTTCCACAACCCGACTTTTCAACAATAATGCCTCTTATACTCTTAGGAAACAAAATTATTATTATTTCCCTTATTGTTATTCGCATTCCATGACAAATCTATAATATCCATTTTTATGTAATTAAGATTTTCATTTTTATATATAAAAATGCTATATATCTTTTTTTTCTATATATAAAAATGTACTGCGTTAAATGTAGAAACAAAACAAATACACTAAACTTGCAAAAAATTGTTAATAAAAACAATAGAAATATGCAACGTGGAACTTGCGCTATTTGTGGAAAAACAAAAACTTTATTTGTATCCTCAAAAACAGGAGGAGATTTAGTGAGTTCGATTAATTCAGCAACAAGTAAAATAAAATGACCTTTGCAGGTCCTAGCACTAATTTAGATTAACGATTAACTTCTACTGACTCATATTAAGAATGGAGCAAACTTATAGATAGAGTTGATAATGTAGCTTACTATCACGATCTTGCTTATAAATACTTCGATGACACGGCAAAAAGAAATTTAGCTGATAAAATTATGATCGAAAGAATGGATGCTATAAAAAATCCGACAAAACGTGAAAGAATTAAACGAGGTATTATAAAACCTTTTATATCATCTAAAGCAAAGTTTGGATTAGGTTCTTTGAACCCATATTAATTAGGTGTTGAAACTAAAACTACTCAAAAAAACTACCAATGATCAGTAAAAAAGACAAAGATAAAGAATTAATTCTTATGGGTCTGAAAGACCTAAAATGGACAGACAAACTTGCAAACGAACTTCATAGACCAGTTGTAAAACATTTCAGAAAAAGAAAAGTTGTTGTAAATGGAATCGATGAAGTATGGGCTGCCGATTTAGTTAACATGAAATCTTTTTCCAAATTTGGTGATAGAGTTAGGATAACTAAAAAGAAATGAACGTTTGAAAAAGGATACACACCGAGATGGACTGAAGAAGTTTTTACAGTGTCACAGGTTCAGTTCACAGATCCACCAACGTATAAAATAACTGACAATAATAATGAAGAAACACAAGGTACTTTTTATGAACAAGAAATGCAAAAAACTGATCAAAACATATTTAGGATTAAAAAAGTTATTCGTAAACTTTAAAACAAATCATTAGTAAAGTGGTATGGGTATCCTGATTCTTTCGACTCATGGGTTGATAATAAAGAATTGATTAGTTTGAAAAATTGATTTAAAATTACACAGAATTTTTTAGCTCAGAATTTATAGTTTGTAACCATAATATATTGGTATATAATGGTAATAATATAATGGTAGTATAACAACCATAATATATTAATATATATTATGGTTGTTATACTACCATTATTTTTAAGTTATTTTATTTTCGCTCAGAAATTATGGTTAACACAATAGTTGAAATGAGTTAAGAATTTGTAGATAGTATAATGATTGAAATGACTTATGAGAATATAGATAAGTTTTTGTTGAAATATGATATTAGAATATGGATAGGTATATGTTTGAAAAAATTTTTTCTGGAATGCCCGTTTTATACTACTAACAGACAAGTTAAGAGAAAGTAGTATGGCAATAGGAGCTTATAAAATCTTAGATATCTATCAAATCATCGGCAAAAAATATAATATTCCTCAAAATACTCTATAAGCAAAACTACCAGCACCTACTTTGACACTATTCATAGAGGAAGCATGTCAGAAGTATCTTATTGAAATGGAAAAAGGAGGATTTCCTCTAAAAATAAACAACTTAATATTATTAATTCCAGAAATAATACATAAAAGCTTGCATCTTGCTGTATTTATGCATATAGATATCTAAACAGGCACCCTGGCTTGAAGTCTAAAACATCAGAGCATCACACTTTAGGTAGGTCAAGAATTACCAAAGAATCCTTATTGGGATTGTATAAAAATTTTAAAAAATTCGTTGAAGATAAGAAAATAAGACATGTAATTTAGTCACCAGTCCTTTTTTTAATTTAGACGAAACTGCTTTTTATTTAAACTTAAATACCTGTAAATTCGATGCAGTTTTTAATTTTGTTTTTCAAACAATTTTTGTTTTTGTATTGATCTTTAGTTTCTGATTTAATTTGAATTATTTTCTCAACATTGATTTACAGGAGAGAAGTTGGTCTGCTTTAATTTTCCTCAGTTAAATTAGTTATAATTAAATGGTTCAGACAATGTGAAAATTTTTCCATTATAAGTAAGCTTAAATTTTTCAACATTTTTTCATTTTTTCATTAATGGATATTTAACAAAAATGATTTTTGTCAAGTTTAATTTCAATAATTAACACAGTCAATGTTATTCCTTGGTTTAATTCTATATGATAAATTATTTGGTTTAAATCTATTTTACATAGTTCTTTTTGAATAACTGGTAACCAGCTTTTTTATGTTTAGCAGTTCTTCTTTCACAATATCATCTGATACTGTCTCTGATACCATATAAGTAAATATATGTTGATGTGTTATCGGAAACAGATAGGGTTGCCAGATGTCCAGTTTTTACGGAGAAGAATACAGTGCCAAAACTGTAAAATTAAATTTTTTTACTGTGTTCTCCTTCGTAAAAACCGGACATCTGGCAATCCTAGAAACAGAGATGTTGTCTTTTGACCATTAAGTTACATCTTCAGAGATTATTTTGTTTTTATCACTATTAAATTCCTCGTTTGTAATTATACGAAATGTTGCATTTAGTGGAACCTTGCTAGGGCTTTTAAAAAAGCTAGAACCATCAGGAATATTTATAGAGTTAATTATATATTCTTCTACTAATGTATACTTGTAAAATACACTTCTAACAAGCTTCTCTAACAAAATTCAACTAAAACTACGTTGAAATATTTGTTTACATTACAATGCAGTTATTCTCTTGCGGAAATAAAAAGATTTGTATAAGATTTTGGCGTAAATATAATTAATTGTAAGAGAGAAAACTAATTTCTGTGTACGAGAAAGCCACTAATTGTGTGAAAAATTAAAAAAACAACTATAAATTGCGAACTTTCTGATTTTTCTAAATATATAAGTACCATAATGCATCACGTGAAATAATAATAAAGAGAAAGGCGAATTGGAAGTTGATGCTGTTAGTTATCATTTCTTACATGGACCGCTTTTAGCATTCCCGTCTAAAGGCATTTAAAAATGAAAATTAACACTGCGAGGATTTGATTACCCACTACTCGTTAATTAGGCAGCGCCATGGCAAACGATCTATACAAGTATATCAAAATGCAAAAAAGCTATGATAATAATACAAAAATATTTAGTTACATGCTGATAATTTTTGCTAAAAATGAAAGAGTATTGGATTAACATATTGCGTTTTATGCTTGGTAAACTCCAATTGAATTGCACCTCGGCTAAAAGACATCAATACAAAAATATGTAAATTTACTATTAGTTGCATCTAGATGTCTCTTCGACAACAAGGCCTATAAAAATGGCGTTTGGTTTCTGCAACTCCTCCTTTTAAGGTGGTACTACCCTGTTAAAATCAGCAAAAAAGAAAAAAAAAATTTCTTTAAATTCTAACAGCTTGAACATCATAAATCACAAGAATCACTTTAATTTCCTTCAAATAAACAACAGAAAGTCCTGAAATTTGTATTCAAAGGCAACGAGGTTATTTTTGAACCCCTAGCAACGGCCTTAGAAACCATGACTGTTTATGTGTTTGCCCTATTATCACAATTTTTTCATTGGTTTTGTAAAAAGATTATTTTGTTACAGAACAAAATGTAAAAGGTGATTAATCATATTTTTCTGGTCAGTATGGATGTTTTAGTAATTAGAGATTTTTTTTAGTATATGATATTTTTTATTTTAAAGTTGTTTTTCTCAGAATAATTTTTTTCAAATATTTTTAAGCTAGAACATTGATATTTCAGAAACTATTTACTCTTTTTCTTTGAAATTTTTACAGTTTGTTCATTGATATTGTAGAAAGGGCTGGTAGTAAAATAATAAAAAAATTGTTTTTATTTTGGCCAGATTTTAAAATTTTACATACCCCACCGACTATTTTTTATGATTTTTACAGGTTATTATCTGCCATTTTACTTTGGCTCTGTATTTTACTAGGGGCCCTCCACCAACCAGTTAGCTGCATGTTTGTAAAATTTAAAGCTTTTATCTCAATTATTACTCAAGTTATTTATGTTCTAGCGACTACGTGTTTTTTGCTTTTTTTTGCTGACTCAGCATTTTTTTGTGACAAATAAGTAAAAAAATGGTGTTTTTTATATTAAGTTTTTTAACTACTATCGAAAATTGTTTTTCATTTTAAGAAAAAGATCTTATTTTGGAAAATTAAAATTGTAGGGTAGTACCACCTTAAATAGAAAACACTTTGCATAGAAAACTTCGCATCATTCACAAAAAATCCTAAATCCACTTCTGCATAGAAAAAAAAAATTGCGAGAAATGCCACGGTATATTTAATCGAATGCATCCCACAATATTTACCATAAATTCTGACTACCGTGAAAGAAAAATAAAAGAATCTCTTTAGATCAACCATGCGCATACGTTTCACAAAATTAAACGCTTATCATAGCCTTTGAATTGGGACAATGGTGTTAGAATAGCATCAAACGGCTAGAGAACACTTTTTTAAGAAAATTTAACAAATATCATAATAGTTTTAATATAAGGTCATTTCACCTTATTAATTTCTTTATAACGGTTTTTTATATTGGATTTCTTTTGATTGTTGCAATCGTAGCTTTATTTTACGTCAGATGATTGCCTGAACTATTTGAACCAAAGTATTACAAAAAAAGTTACACTAATCTTAATTTATGTTCTCATACCATTTTGAAAATCTAGTGCAACAAGAAAAGTCATGAAAACAATTTTCTAATTTTTCGTTTTTTCAGCTTTCCCAGAATGCTTTCGACTAATTCTTATAAAAACGCGAGTTGGCATCTTTAAGTAACAAAGCCTAGTTCACACGACACGGTTCGAATAATAAATTTGTTTGATTGATTTTTAAAATAATCTGGTTTGATAAGATGTTTTTGTAAATACAAAAAAGATCCGTGAGATAAATCCGAATTTGATCCGTTAAGGCAATTCTAATTTATCCGCTTTAAATAATTGTTCTAATTTCAATTAAAATTATTTTAAAATAACTTACTAACACTTAATTAATTTTTCGAACATAATAAAGTTAAAATTTTATTAAGGTACTAAGAAAAATAAAGCTTTGATTTGTATCCCTTTAATTTAGTGACAGTTTTTTTTTGTGATTAGCACTATTAATCAGGTTTTGGGTTTCATCGTATAATTACAGATTTATTATTTTTATTTGCTATCTTTTCTTTGTTGTTGTTTTTGTGTTCGTTATTATTATCAGTAAAAATTTTTGTACAATTTTTTTCTTATAATTTATAATAATACAAACAAAGATAATTTAATAATTATAGCAAAATAATAGTCGTAACAGTGCATTCACATCAATATATGCATATATGCAATATATGTAATCATGCTCAATACATAAATATTTATACAATTATAATACATGCGTACATGTAAGAAAGATACATATATATGTGTTTAAAGAAATGTATGTTTATATATATATATATATATATATATATATATATATATATATATATATATATATATATATATATATATATATATATATATATATATATATGTATATATATATATATATATATGTATATATATATATATATATATATATATATGTATATGTATATATATATATATATATATATATATATATATGCATATATATATATATATATATATATATATATATATATATATATATATATATGTATATATATATATATTTCTTTAAAAGTCATTTCTTGTTATATGATATGTTTATAAATATATAAATTGATTTTAATAAAAAGGCAGCGTATAACTATTTTTTAAATATATTATAGATATAATAATATATTAACAATATTTCATTGACCTATTGTGGTCAGCGACCTGATGATGCTGACTACAATAGGTCAACGAAATATCGTTAATATGTTATTATATCTATAATATATTTAAAAAATAGCTATACAC